>NW_011500154.1:230070-279245 GCF_000495115.2 Populus euphratica
AGGGAAAGAAAAAAAGAAAATACAAATAAAAAAGAGAGAAAAATGAATCTTTAATAGATAAGAGAGTTTGAAATTTAAATTAATAAATAGATGCAAATAGTAACCCAATATTTCTTATTTTTTGAAAGCATGGTCATATGACCCATTAATTCTCATTTTTTTTAAAAAGGTCACTAATAAAATATTTAAAGGAGGAATAAATATTATACAATAAAATCGGTAAAGGGATAGAGTAGGCCAAAGATCAGGAAAACAAACCTAAGAAAGGATTATATTTGATAAGAATATGATAAATTTGAATCAAATTAAGAAGGACTAGATTTGGTTATAAGCTAAATTAATATCAAACAAGGGAGAATAAAATTTGAATCAAGTGAAAAAAATATTAGAATACAAATTAAAAATAATTTAAAGTTATTAAAGAAAATGAGCATGGTACGTAGATGAATGAAAGAGAGTAATTGAAATCATGCATCCTTAAAATCAAGAAGAATGAAGAAGATGATTGTATACCAAATGATTTTCTATAATTTTCTCTATTTAAAAAAGGCCAAAAAAAAAAAAAAAGAAGCATATAATAAAAAAAATTAAACAACTAAACAAATCAACAACAACTACAGTACAATTTGACCAAATCTGCGGGAACTTCAAAACCTGTTTAGCAATAAATAATAGTAACTTACATGTAAATAACCAATAAACAAGTAACTTATAGATGATAATTAACAGATATAGCGAGTAGGCTTGTAATCTAGTAGGCTTATAATTTCTATTATAAAAAAAACACATGAAAACAAAAATCATTTCATGTTATTTTATCATGGCATTATCTTATATTGTTATAATCAAAACAAATATCATCATATGAATATAAGTTTTATATTCTTTAAGTGTTAAATTTCTATATTATGATATTACTGTAAGTATGAATTTACAAATATAGAATAGTAGCAAAAATCTAGAATTTTAAGTCTGGAATATAAGTTATAAAATTCTATTCTTAATTTGAGACATGCACACAAGTACCTACAAAATAGATATAACTTATATTCCTTTGTGTTCAAGTTAGGTAAGATATGCTTCAAAGCCATAAATGTACGGGAAGCCTTTTTTTTTTTTTTTTTTTTTTTTTGTCTCAGCACTTATAGTAGGGTTGCTTAACAAGTGTTGTGATTCATGAACAATTGATATTGTGAATAACTGGCTCCATTATCAAGTTTCTTAGGGAATGAATGTACTGATTATATGGAAGGGTTAACGGACCAACCAGTTGGTCCAAACAATCTTTGCATCAATAAATTATAAATCAGGAGGGACTTTCATGGTGATGACTATATTATAGGAAATATTTTCGGCTTTCTGATTACTGTGCTGGTTGGTAATTAGATCTGCTTTTGTTTAATCAAGCATTGTTTTCAAATTTTTATTTTTTTTAATGATGATGATGATAAATTTAAATAAAGATAAAATTAGATGTAATAGACTTGATAACAAAAATATTAACTATTGAAACTTCGAGTAGAATCTCTCTTCTCCAATTTAGAGATTTTCTAGTAAATTTTCAAGAAGTCCGTAGTCAAACTTTTTTCTGTGTCTCAATTCCTTGAAATAAAAGGAAAGGGTTTTGTTTTTCTTTAAAAAAAGTTAATGTTTTAGCTGTTGGAATTGGTAACCGCCATAGCTTCCTATATTGGAAGCTATAACAAGTCTAGACTTTGTCTCTTACTAAAACAGGAACATAAAAAAACAGAAGGACTCCTCCTATAGAGAATGATGGAGCAATACATGCCTAGAATACGTTTTAGGGTTTATAGCTAGCATATTCCTCCAATTTGCTTTCGCAAAAGAAAGAAGAAATTGAGAAAAGAGGCAGTAGGCATACAGACCATTATGGGGGAGCAAGCAACTTATCCTCAATGGGTACTGCACTTGATAGAAACAGAATTTTATGAGCAATGTGAAAATCATGGCGATCCAAATAGAGCAAAACACTGCAACTTCTTCTGTGTGGATTGCACTAAATCACCACCGTTCTGTGACCACTGCAACAGCAACAATGTGCATAAAGGGCACCAAGTCATCCAAGTAAGTTATTTATTTGTAGTCCCTGCTTCTTAATTATATATAATAATTAGGAGAAAGTATTTAATCATTGTTTGTTGGAATATTTTTCAGGTTTACAGATCTTCGTACAGTCCAGGAATCAAAATACCTGTGATAAGAACACTGTTCGATGTATCTGAGATTCAGCCATATTCCATTAATAGGAATTCTATTATTTATATTCAACAAAGAACTTCAAAAGAGAATAGTAATGGATCAGTAATAAATCAAAGTCAAAGACCTCTGAGCAATCACAACAACAGTGAAACAAATCTTAAGAGAAAACGTAGGTGTGAATCATGTCAATGGGAGCTAACGACATTAGAAGATTCATCTCATAACTACAAGTTTTGCTCAGTGGAATGCAAAGTTGTAAGTTCTAATTAATCATGGTTTTGATTATTATTATTATTATTATTATAGCTTTTGTTTCTGCATTAATTTTCTTCGTTTGTTAATTACTGCTATTCTTTTATGTTAATGCTGGGCCTCTTCTTCTTGTTGGATATCTGCAAACATGTATAAAATATAATAAAACAATTCTTTCAAATCATGGATTAACAAACAACTTATTATACAAGTTTAATTTTGCATGCAGAAACGATCAAAGCGTTCAAGACAAATAGAAGATGAGATTGAGGTATTTGGTTCCATCAATGGATGTGACGAGCGGTATTGTTATACTGGTAGAAAAAGAAGAAAAGGTATTCCCAGAAGGTCTCCTTTATCTTAGATTTTAAGCAAGAAAATAATTGTGAAGAAGCTTCCCTGGTAGTGTCAATGGTTAACTTCACGAGTGTAAGATCAACAGATCTAGTTCAAATTATTTAGATTAGACTTTCTCAGATGCCTATGTAAACACTACAGCACATGTAACATGTTTTTGCCGGGTGGTGTGTGTTTGCTACTGGCTTTGCCAACTAAGTTTGCCTCATAATCCTATCAATTCTATGAAGAGCATGTAACTGTAAAATGCCAATTCGATGCTTGAAACATGAGCCCGTTTCATTTGTTTTTATTTTATTTATTTGTTTTATTTTGTTTTTGTGCAAGTGGTTGTTTTTTCAAATATTTTTTATTTAAAGTTATATTAACATAATATTTTTTATTTTATAAAAAATATTTTTAAATAATATCATGTTTTTCAAAATATGTTTTATTTAAAATTATATTAAAATAATAATTTTTATTTTTAAGAATTCATTTTTAACAACAATATAATAATATTGTGTTGTCCATGCTTACGCATGGTTTTGAAATCTAATCTAGTTTGATATCCTACTGATTTGGAGCTGGAATTGAACTAAGTTGAAAAAAAAAAATAATAAATAAATTCAGTATGACTCAGCAAGATCAGGTCAAAAACCTGATTACAATTTATTAAATTTTTTTATTAAAATAATATTATTTTAATTTTAAAAAAATGATCCGAACAACCTGAAAATCTAGTCAAAACCTAAATTTCAAGCATTGGATCGGGTTAATTATGAAAACTATGCTTGCACGAGTCATTTGGATGAATTAATCCACTTATGAAACAGCAAATCTAGCTAACAAATAACTAGAAAAGACAATAATAGATTTTTTCATATGAATCATGGATTAAATGAACCAGAACAGGCACACACACGCACGCATAGAATTGGCTTCTCCTGATACGAAATCTTGAGATAATAAAGTATGAAGCAAATTAAAATTTGAAGAAAAAGGCCCAGTCTAATACATTTACCACTCTCTTACACTGCCTTCAAGAATTTGCCACAATCCGTTACATTAATAAGCATTTGCAACGAACATATACACTCTGAAATGTGGTAGCAGCAAAAGGAAGACATTGTCATAAAAAGTTGCTTTGTGGAGTTTAAATTCTTTAAAAACTTGAGTGTTTTCCTACATAGAAGAAGGTTAAAATGATGATTAAAGAGGAACTTTTTTATTGTTTAATCATTAGAATTTAAATCTCAACTAGGATTACAAGAAAAAATATTCTTTTAAATTTCTTAGTTATGATCATAAAAACAAAATTAAATAAATTACTCTCATCATCCTCATCATCCTTGTGTATTCATTTAAAACTAAATAATATTTGAATATTATGTCTTATAATTTTGATCAAAACATAATTTAAAAATCAATAAAAAAATGATAATATCCTATATATATTACAACGTCGAAAGTCACCATGACCACACCACTCATTCTTTTACTCTTCTCTCTCTAGTTCCAAACCCACCAACTAAAATACAAAACACAAAATAAAATAAAAATCTAGTAGATTAAGCAAGCAAGTATATTCAAACCACCTAATAAATAAACAACTAGTTATCAAGCAAACCAAGAAAACGAAGTAGATCTGAACCATAATAATGAATCCTCGTTAATAATAAGATAACTTAGTAGATCTACACCATCAACAATTAAGATTCATTACCTTTTTTCTCCACACAACTCTTACCCACCTGCCGCCATCCACCCCCATCATTTTGTCCGCTACAAGATCAATGTGGTTGTTGACCTCTCTAACATATTTGCCTATACATGTACAAAACAAAAACAAAATCCTCTTTTTTTCTCTAAGAAAACAACAAATCAAACTTTCTCCAATCTTGAAATTTTATTTTTAAATTTTCTATTAAGTTTCGGACTAATGTCTCGTTGACATTATTTATATGTTCTCTTTTTAATAATTAGCTAGGCTTCAATAAATAATATTCTCTTTTTAATGATTAGTTAGGCTTCAAATACTAAATTAGCTAGTGGAATGTAAAATTCTCCTTATAACTTATCTTTGTTTGAAAAGATTATAAAATCAAAACAAATTAACACTTTTTAGAGAAGAAGCTAAAAATATTGCATTTCTCACTTGTTTCTGATATGTTAAACATGAGGAGGTGGAAGCTAAGAAATTGATAAATTGGGGCAATATACAACAAACTCAAGGGTGAATATATGAATAAAGTGAAATTAAAACCATTAAAGAACACTAAATAAACTTTAGGGACCACAAATATTGAGATAATTAATGATCTTGTAATATGTAGATTGCTTTTGAAGCTTAGATTGTATTTCCATATATAATTTGAGGTTTATTACAAATTCATTAGTGGTGTTATTTATGAAAATTGAATATAAAGCTAGTTCATTCTAATCCATCACAAGAAATTCTTTATATGGTTAGTAAAACTCTAAAATATAGAAGAATAATTAATCTCCCTATTATAAGAACTCTAGCTCCTCTAGATCTTCACCAATATTTTCATCAAGTGCAAGTGTTCAACAACATTGTTCTAGCCATATAAAAACATCTTCTCACTCTTCCATTCCATCAAGAGCACTCCTCAATAGGTTCTATGTTAGGTTTTTTGAAATACATATATATATAGCGAAAATGGTAAATTTTAATTTTTTTTTAGGAACCCCAAGGATCTTGTCAGATAAATTTAGGGTTGTTTAGGGTTTAATCAAAGATTACCTGAATATTAAATGTTATTTTTGGTTTTGAATAATTACTTTAAGTTTAGGTTGTTGCAAATCATAAGTTAACCAAGTATCTAGTCTCTAAGGGTAATCCATATGAACCATTAATAAGAAATCTTCTAATTATTATGTTTTTTTAGTATTAACTCATTTGTTTTGTGTTTTTCAGGTATTTTATAACTTACATGATTTTTATCTTTGTACAGAAAATAAAAGGCATAACATTATATTTATAAGAAAACCTAAAAATCTTATAAATAATAAAATATCAATTTCCCCCTAGTTTAATTTCTTATTAATGGCTATTATGCATGTGACACAATAGGTTATCTAATAAGTTAGTCTAAATATAAATCACAATTTTAAATAAAATATAATTAAATAAATAAATTTATTATCAATTTAATAATTGATTGATTTATATTTAAAGATCAAGTATAATATCTAGTGATGTGTCATGATCTCTCAAATATTAGAAAGGTCAAAAAAGTTTAACTTAACATTTTAATGACTAGTTTCTTAGTGTGATTATTATTCATTTATCAATAATATTTTGATTTAGACATTATAACATAAAGTGTATCTACATTGTCAAATCATGTTTGTTTCCAACACCATAGTCATTAATTCTTTAAATAAGATTTCAAACTCTTTTTAAATCTTATCTCACCTTGTACAAGAAATTATAATCAATACAATTTAAGAACAAATAGAATATTTTTTTTAAATTCATCTAAGGTGATGAATCTTCTCTTTATTACTCAAATATCTTAAATTAGTTCATGTTATACCTAATATCTATCTATTTGTTACCCTTGATTAGGACAATATATAGTAGGATCAAAGTATATCATTTCCTATATAAGATAACTTGGTGATCTCAAGTCTAAAAATCACTTAAATAATTATCACATGAATTTTTCTATAAACACAAGTGATCTCTCTATATAAAATTCTCATATGGATCGGTTCACTATATACATCATCTAACAAACACTTATATGTTAATTATAAGTATCCTCATAACTTATCTTAAAAGAACATAGACTTTTTTTCATAAAAAAAAAAGCATAATATATATCAGTCTCAATGACCCTAATTAATATTCAGTCTTAATAGAGTATTGACCATAAATATTTAAAAACAATACTTTGATGCAATAGAAATTCAATAATTATAATAACTTTATAATTTTATTTAAAAAATATTTTTGTATCAGAGTCTTTATCTTTACTCTACATTCACTAATCAAATATTTGATGAATATTAAAGATAAATAAAATCTTTGTTAAAATTAAATATATTTATATGAACAAAGTTAATGTCATGTGTAACTAACCAATTAACTATAAAGTGTATACACTAACAATCTCCTACTTGCACTAAAATCAATCACTCATGTATCAAATATCATATTGATATACTTAATGATAATGTTTTTATTCAAACAGTGGTTTAGAAAAAGGATTTACAAGATTTTCTTTAATGGGTACGAACTATATCTTTATATATTTCTTTTTTATGATTATTTAATTGTTCTTTATAAGATCAATCACTCGTGGTTTTAACTAAGCAAAGTCTAGATAAGAGATTATGAACCTAAAGCTTAAAGAACTAATAAAATATTTATAACTTATGAGTCTTGTCATTTTATAAACATAAGGGTTTAGAGTGTAGTTTTATTTTGATAGTATTAATGAAAAAAAAATTCCTTATACAAGCATTAATGAGGAAAATATATATTGAAAGATTTTTTATACGTATAAGATCATAAATTTATAATGTAATCGAGCCTATGAAGATTAGGCTCTTCTTTTAAACTAAGCTTATAGCATTAGGCTCTTTTTCAAGGTTGATTCCATGAGGGTAAGCTAGCTCTTTTCTTAGACTAAGCTTATGAAGGCTGGTCTCTTCCCTAAGACTGTGCTTATGAGAGTTAAAACTCTTTTCCTAAGCAAGTCTCATTAGGGTTGGATTTTTTCTCTGGACGAAGCCTGGATTCTTCCCCTAAGCCAAATCTATGAGGTTGAACTTTTTCTCTAAACTAAGCTCGTAGGTGGTTGAGTTCTTCCCCTAAGCTAAATCCATGAGGTTAAACTTTTTCACTACACTAAGTTCCTAGGTGGTTGGGCCCAAGCATACTGTATGAGCTTATGTGTTTTTAGGTCTTTAAGGGTTTTTTAAGCATATTAAATTTGGATTTATAAAATATTTTTGTATTTTATTTGGTTTAAAAGAAAAGAAACATGATAAAATACTTTTTTATTAAAATAATTAGGGAAATTATTTTCACTTTAGCTCATAATAAGCATTATTTTTTTACTAAAAAAAACCATAATTTCTCTACTAATTAAAATTATGTTAAAAAATTTTAATCCTAGTAAAAAATGATAATCTATTGATAAGAATACAATATAACTAAATTATTTTTCACTCAATCATTAAATAATTTCTCCAAATATATTTAATAATAAAATAAATAATTAAACCAATCATATGTTAAATAAAATATTTGGCAAACACAAACACAAATTTAAAATATAACATAATTGAAAAACAAAACATAATAATTTCATCACAAATATATATATTTCTGGTTATCATTCAATCTCCACTCATTCATCATTAAATTCAATTTATTTAAAAACATGACCAATTTTCATTTTTCTATATTATGTATATTTTAATTATTATATTGATTTTTCAATAATAATATTTATTTCTTTTATAATTTTAAAAAACTCACTTGATAAAAAAAAACTTTATTTTTATAATTGTTCAATATAAATCACTCTTTGGTTAATTAATTTTATTCAATAAATAAAAAAATTAATTTATCCCAATTCATTTATTCTTTTAATTGTTATAGACTATGAAAAAATATAAAATAATTTATTGTTTATTTCGAGCAATTTATTTTTTTATATTGATTTGATAAAATGAAAACCAGGCTTTCAATAAAATTACATTCTTAAAATGCATTTTTAAGAATGTGTGTGTGTTAAAGACATAGAATATTTGAGTTTGGAACCAAGCCCAGTGACTACTAATTGCTATTAGTATAGATTTAATGTTTTTGGAAAATAAGGTAAAACCTCGTAAATTCATTTTTGCTATTAGTATAGATTTTATTTTGAGATTTTCCATTAAAGAAAGCATCAAATGCATCATTTTCAAAGCTAAACCAATCAAACACCATACCAGGATCCTTAATATTTAAAATAAAATAAAACTATATGTTTATCTTTTATTCCTTAATTTTACAGCTCTAATAAAAAAAGTCAAATGAATGTTCAAAATAGATTTTCTATCAAAGAAAAGTCATTCTGATATATCTATTAAAAAAGTCAAAATATTAAAATAAATTATTAAAAGATTTATTTTATCATCAGGAAAACTTTCTCAATACCTTTTCTAAAAAAAGACTAAAAGAATTAAAATTAAAAATATTTAAATAAAAATAAAATAGATTATTAAAAGATTTATTCTTTCATCAAGAAAACTTTTTCACTAGCTTTTCTTTAAAAAAAAATCAAAAGTATTAATACTAAAAATATTTAAATACAAATAGGTTGTTAAAATGATTTTTTTCAATTAAATGTTTTATACATATAAACCATATTTCCATTATCCAAACAATAATATCAACAATTTGACTCTTCTAAATGGTTTTTAGCATTGGAGATGCTCTTATATTAGATACCATACAAAGTTATTTTTAAAAAAGATCAAAGATTAATATATCTTATAAGTAATGGAGATAGTACTATTAATAGAAAATTATTTTCTATCTTATTATTATTTAAAATAATTTCATTTTTCCATAAACATCTTGATTATATAGTTTAACCCACCTTTGTTAATTACTAAATCTTTAAGGAAATTTGATATATGATATTAGACATCACATGTGCAATATCTATATACATATATACATACATAAATACATACCCTTACCACCTATAGGTAGTTTTAGAAAAGCTTTCATTATAGTGAATACTTGAATGTCAAGTATGGTTGTAATAAACTATCTTTTGGAACATAAAATAATTCTTTTACCAACTGAGACATTAATTTAGCTATTAAAATATTATATGTCTCTACCAAGATCCTATCATCATAATTCTATTTTTATCTAGATTTTAGGCTAAATGAGCTTTTAAATATGGTATTTTATTAGTGATTGGTCATTTGAAAACTCTGATATTTGACTCTAGAACTTAAACATTTTTTTTATAAATAGAGATTCTAAATTAATAAGAAAGAAGCATAGAATCAAAATTATTCTTCTATAAATGATCAATCAATAAAATAGTTAACAACTCAATATTGGATCAATTTTTCTTCAACAAGTGTGTATCAGAGAGAGGGAGATTAGACATATTCATCCTTGAGCAAAAAGTGCAAGTTAAGTTTCAACAATATGTTGATAAAGACATTTAATAGTTTTATTTTTCTCATGAGGTTGAGAGCAAGTGATATGGTGAAAAATGCTAGAATTATATATGGAAAAAAAAGTATTAAGTTTTTTAAATTCATCACCCTCAATCAGTTTGCAAGCTTTTAATATGCTTATAGAATTGATTCTCAACAAGTTTTTAAAACCAAATGAAAATATTATAAACTTCTAATTTGACATGTATAAGATAAAATTAAATGAATTAATGTAATAGTATATAAAGATAATAAAATAATGGTACCCTTTAAATAAATAAATGGATGAAAGATCCAAAACATCACTAAAATATTAAATTTAGAGGAGTAGTGCTTGCATATTATGAAAAATATAAAATTGATCTACTATATTTGCTAATACCACAAGTAGTACAATTAAAATTAAAAAAAGATATTAATATTTAAAAATATTTATTGAAAACTAAATTTTGCATAGCCTTTGAAGTGCAATCCTTGACAAGATAAAAATAAATATGAAATTTAAAAAGAAAACTATCACCAATAGAAAATCAACTCATAAAAAATAAAGAGTTTGTTATATCAACAACATGTAAAATATATGATAAATTTAAGATGCGAGTAGGTAGGTGTGTGAATATTTGAATAACCAATAATATATATTAAAATATTTTTATTATCCCCTGTTGTAAGGTGATTTGAACCAATACATAACTCCATGTTTGAGAGGTTAGTAATATCCACAATAACATAATAAGTGGTTTTAATATCATTAATTAAAATTACAATAAATATTGAGTTTGTCAATACTAATGACTTCACATGGTCAACTAATCATAATCTTTTCCCGCCTCTCGAATGATAATTATTGATGCCCCTATCATTAATTCATAAAGAAAAGGAGGTGGCCAAGCGATCCCAACTACAACATGAATGTGATTGCAAGTTGGATTGATTCAAAAGTTGTCATAATCTAAAAATTACAATAAATATTATAGGTTAGACAATGATCATGTTGTTAATAACCTCTTTCACAATGGTTAAACCCTTAATGATCACTAAATAAAGTATTACTAAAACAAGGGTGTTCATTGCTATAAAAAGAGGGAGATTGTCCTCAGCAAGCAAGATAAGTTGCCAGTAGATGATATTAGCATCACTGTCTTGCCGAATAAAAAGACATCGAAAAGTATTTCTATTATAAACTCATTAGTTAACAATAAAAAAATGTATTCAATAAAGGATACTAATTATACCCGAGTAGTCAAATTAGTTACAAGTTCATTACACTTTGTATTAAACCCTATGAACAGATAAAGGCTAAAAAATAAAGGATTAAGAGATTTACCAACAATTACCAGTTAATCATTAGAGGCCTTTCCATACTATAACTAAATTGTGACACTTTCATTAGGGTTTTTGATGTGGTTCAATCAACATACAGTGTCTAGACATAATACATCTTGTATAGAGAGAGGTCAATGACGATGCTAGAGTGGTTTAAAAGACATGAGTAATGGTACAACCACTAATTAAAAATAGTATTCTAGTAAAGAAGAAGGCTATTAGTGTGCTCATGAGTAGTTGATCTTGTTGTGATCATATTTTATAAGCTGGTTAGATTAACTTTTATAAGGTTGTTAATTATTATGATTTTGATAGAACACAGGTGGCAACCATTGATAAACTTAAATGAGTCATGATGAACATGTTAAAAATTGAAGTAGTTATAACTAGCGAGAGACATTCAGAACACAAAAATCTGCAGTCCCTGTCTGTGTAATATGACATAGAATCGAGGTTACTAAATACCACATACATACAACCTGTCACCCACGACTTACAGGCTGGCAACTCCTGCACAGTGATCACGTAAAATGACAAATCTGACGTGGCAACCAAATACAGATATCGAAGCAATCTCTCCTTAATTAAAATACACGCACACACTCACTCACGCACGCACCACCCTCTTCCTCTTCAGATTACAGGCCTCTCATCACCAGCCAAGTAGAAAGAAAAGTAATAGTGAAAAACAAACTCAAGACAAGAAGAATATGGGCATTTGCAGTTCTTGTGAATCAACACATGTAGCAACGGCAAAGTTGATTTTACAAGATGGAAGGTTACAGGAATTCTCATCCCCAGTCAAGGTTTCTTATGTTCTTGCCAAGAATCCTACCTGCTTCATTTGCAACGCTGATGAGATGGAATTTGATGATGTTGTTTCAGCTATAAATGATGGTGAAGAACTCCAGCCGGGTCAGCTCTATTTTGCTTTGCCATTGAGCTGGTTGAAGCATCCATTGCAACCTGAACAAATGGCTGCATTGGCTGTTAAAGCTAGCTCAGCTTTGATGAAAACTGGAGGGGCTGAAAAATGTAGGTGCCGCAAGAAATTGGTTTTTTCTGCGGACAACGATGGTCGCGGTGGGGGGCCGAGCAGAAATGGCGGCAGGAGTAAGCTTACGGCAATGTTGAGTGCAATTCCCGAGTAGGGATAGTTTGGGAATTTAGGGAGGGATTGGTGTAAATATTGTAATGATGGGGGTTAACTTGTTGAGACTCTTGGGAGTTTGTGCTTGGGAACGCTGATTCGGTGGTACGACACTTCTGGCTGTCTCCCATTTAAGGGTCGTAATACAATTTTACCCCTAGATGAGTTAATTAGCTATGTTCGAAAATAATAATTAATTTTTTCTTGCTAGTAACAGGTGAGCATGAATGGCTCCGTGCGTTATTACTATTTGCATATGACATTAATCTAAAGGATATCTTTTTTTTAAATCGGTGCTTGCAATATGTAAATACTATAGGTTTAATCTTGGCCAATAAGAAAAAAGAGGAAGCAAGAATAATAATATTCTTAATGTTTGAAATTAGCAGCAATCAACGGGCGTATCGCTCCTTCTCGATTCCGGATCTGGATCCGATTATTGACCCGTGAAATGTTATTATTCTGATCTGCACAATTAATATTAATGCAACTAATGCATTTTAACCATAAAATAACGCCTGAAATTACAAACGAAATCATTTTGTTTACATTGACCACATAATCTATTTTAAAAGACATAATATATTTTAAAAGCCTCTTTATTTTACGTTTTAGAAAATGTTTTTTAAATTTTTTAAATTTTTTTTCAATTGTTTTTGTTATAGAAAATAACAATAATGCAAGATCAGAAACGGTTATTATTATTGAAGAAGAAGGTTGACTTCATACAACCTTACATAATCTCAACAAAAGAGAGATTCACGTAAAAAATCATGCAAAACATTAACTAACAAGTAATGCAGGCTCAGAGACGATTATTATTATTGAAGAAGAAGGTTGACTTTATACAACCTTACATAATCTCAACAGAAGAGAGATTCACATAAAAAATCATGCAAAACATTAACTAACAATCATATGGACCAGGACTTATTAAACTAAATGCAAATCCTAACTATTTCCTTAATAGAAACCTAAACTTTCTCTACATTCCCTCCCTTAAGCTAATGGGAGAGGTTTTGCCATTACATCTACTAGCTGTTCTTGTATTCCTTAGTAGACTAATTTAACTGCTCCTTGTGTAAGATCACGAAGAAAATGGAATCGCACATCAATGTGCTTGCTATGACCATGTAACACAGAGTTTTTTGACAACTTAATTGTGGAACTGTTATCACAGAAAATTGTAGTGCCCTTGCTTTCCTTCAGACTTAGTTTTTCAAGTATTTGTTGCATCCAAATAACTTGCGAAGCACATGCAGCTGTAACCACAAACTCTGCTTCAGTAGTTGAAAATGTGACTATAGGCTGTTTTCTGGAAGACCAGGCAACAACTCTAGATCCTATCATTAAGGCATACCTAGATGTGCTTTTCCTATCTTCTAGATCACCTGCATAGTCACTGTTAGTGTATCCAATTAATCCTTCACGCCCACCCTTCTTGTAGAAGATCCCAAGTTTAGTAGTTCCTCTTAAGTAGCGCAGAATTCTCTTGGCAATCAATAAGTATAACTTAGTCAGTTTAGCCATGTATATGCTAATTAAACAAACTACAAACATTAAATCTAGTCTTGTAGCTGTTAAATATATAAGACAGCCCACCATTTATTCAAATAAAGTTTCATCAACGCAAGTTTCATTCTCATCCTTGTAAAGTTTACATCCTGGGGCAATAGGATTATGGACTAAGTTGTTGTTTTTCATCTTAAATCTCTTTAATACCTCTGAAGCATATCTTTATTGACAAATGTAAATGCCTTCAGGTCTTTATAGAACTTCGATGCCAAGAAAGAAACGCATTCTACCTGGATCAGTCATGTCAAACTCCCTCAATATGGATGTCTTAAACTTAGCAAAAATCAATTCATTATTGCCAGTAAATATTAAATCATCTACATATAAACTGGCAATAAGAATATTACTTTCCCTGTCAGTTTTAATGAACAAAGTATGCTCACTATAACACTTCTCAAACCCTTCATTTATAAAATGTGCTTCAATATGGCTGAACCAAGCTCATGGAGGTTGTTTCAGTGCATAAATAGCTTTTTTTCAGTTTGTATACCTGCTGTGGATTCTACTTTCTCTCATATTCTTTCAGCTGTTCTACGTAGACTTCTTCATTAAGTTCTCCATATAAGAAAGCAGACTTGACATCAAGTTGATATAATATCCATCATTTGTGAGCTACTAGGGCCACAATCATTCCCACCGTATCTATTTTTACAACCGACGCAAATACTTCTGTATAGTCTATCCCTTGTTGCTACACATACCCTTTGGCCACCAATCGTGCCTTGAACTTGTTTATTTCTTCATCCTCTTTTAGTTTGGTCTTATAAACCCATTTTACTTCAATTTTCTTTGCACCGACAAGCAGATCAGTAAGTTCCCAAGTGTTGTTCGTCTTTGTGGCCTTGATTTCAATATCTATTGTTGTCCTCCAATGTGTATATTATACTGCATCTTCAAACTGTACTGGATCTGTTGAAGTAAATAAAATCAAGTTAACATTTGCATCTTCTTCCTCTGAAAGTTCCCTAGTTACATAATCTTTTATCCACCTTGGAGGTCCTCTAAGTCTTCTTTCATGAAAAACTGATGATTCTCCTTTATTCTCACCATGTTGAGAATTACCACCATAATAACCTGGCGATGCCCTGCTATTCTTACTAGGTTGAGGACTGCTAAGAATATTTTCATGAAAATTTAATGATTCTCCCCGATTCTCACCAGGCTTAAGACTGGCAATTAAGTCTTCATTTATATATGCTCTATTTTCCAGTTCTTTAGGAATGTCTTCCTCATTCACGAATGTTCCAGTATCACCTTCATCTCCACATTCTAGATCAGCCACCAATTGTTCATTATAGCTTTGGTCCTAATCCCAAGATTTTTCTTCATCAAATACTACATCCCTGCTGATTATATTTTTCTTCTCAACTGGATCATAGAGTCTGTAAGCCTTAGATTCTTCGCTAAGTCCCAGTAACATACAAGGAATGCTTTTGGCATCGAGCTTTGTCCTTTCTACATTAGGAATATGTACATGAGTCATGCATCCAAAGATCTTGAAGTGTTCTACTGAAGGTTTAATGCCACTCCAAGCTTCTTTAGGTGTTTGATTTTGAACTGTCAAAGTAGGACTTCGATTGAGAACATATATTGTCCAATTTACTACCATTAGCCAGAGATTTTTGAAAATTCTCCTTTCAGTTAGCATACAGCGAACCATATTCATTATTGCTCTGTTTTTTCTTTTAGCTACTCCATTCTGCTGTAGAGTATATGCTGCTGTCAATTGCCGCTTGATACTATGCTTAATGCAATACTCATTGAATTTTAGGGATGTGAATTCCCCTTCTCGATCTGTTCTTAAGCATTTTATATAGCCTCCTATTTCTTTTTCAACGTAATTCTTAAAACGTTTGAACATATGTAATGCTTTAGATTGCTCTACTAAGAAATAAGTCCATGCTTTTCTAGTAAAGTCATCAATAAAGCATATAATGTACCTCCTTTTGCTGTTAGAAATAGGAGATGTCAGTCCGCAAATATCTGCATGGATGAGCTAAAGCTTCCTTGTGGCACTCCAATTATTGTGCTTTGGAATTAGATCTATGTGCTGCTTCTCATGCAGGTAGCGCATACTATTGATGGAATCTAGAACTAAGGTATCCTATGCACCATATTCTTTACTTAAAGAGCTCTCAATCCTTTGTAGCTCAAATATCCATATCGATAGTGCCACAAATGTGCTAAATCTATTATTGAGTTATAAAGACAGGCTGGTTTCTGATGTAGTGAATTTGTTAACGGTAAAAACATCCTATTAGCTGTCATTTCAGTATGTATAATAAGCCCTTTCTCCGGATGATAGATGTTCATATATCCATGTTGAATGAGGATTGTTAACCCTTTGTCTTGAATTTGACCAATGCTAAGACGATTAGTCTTTAAATCAGGGATAAAAAATACGTTAGTCACTAACAACATGTGTTAGACCATTCACTTTCAATTTCACTTTGCTTTTTCCCAACACATCTATTCTTATGTTATTTCAACTTCAACTTTTGTCTAAAGTTCTCATTTATCATATGGAATAGGCTCTTGCCACCACACATATGGTTACTGCACCCAGTGTCTAAACACCAGACATCTTCCCTTCGAGCATGATTCATATCCACATATAACATGAGTAGCATTTCTTCTTTTTCTCCTAATTTAGCGTAGTTAGCTTCTTTATCCCAGCTTGGACACTCATATTGAAAGTGTCCAAGCTTATAGCACTTAAAACACTCTATTGTTGCTTTGTTGTTGTAGAACTGACTGCTTCTCCCTCTACCTTTGCCTCTGTATGCACCTCACCCTCGTCTTCTGGCATTGAATCTATCTTTAGAATTGGTGATCTTGAGTGTTTGTTCTTCTTCTATGTGACGCTTGAATTTCTGCTCTTGGACAATCAAGGAACTCTAGAGTTCATCAATTAAGAGTTGATCAATATCTTTGGATTCTTCAATTGAACTGACAATATAACTAAACTTCTCACTCAATGATTTGAGAATTTTCTCCACCACTGTAACATCAGTCATTCGCTCTCCATATGTTGTCATTTTGTTAGCAACTGTTAGTACTCTTGAGAAATACTCAGAGACTCCTTCACCAACTTTCATCTCTAAGGTTCCAAACTCTCTACGGAGAGCTTGCAAATGTGATCTTTTGACTCTAGCACTTCTTTCATACTTCTTTTTCATTGATTCCCAGATTTGTTTGGAAGTATCTGTTATAAGGATGGTTTCCAATATCGTCCGATTTATGGCTTCAAAAAGATAATTTTTCACCTTCATGTCTTTCAGCTTTAACTCATCAATCCTCTTTCATTGCATTTATGTCTGTTCTATGTCACTTTCAGTCTTAACATAGACATTTTCTATCAACCCCCAATATTCCTTATAGCGCAAGAAATCCTCCATCAACATGCTTTAGTGGTCATAATAGCCATTAAAACGAGGAATGGCTGGCTGCACAAAGTTTCCTTCCGGTGTCATGTTTCTTTGCTGCTGCAAAGAAAACTCAAAGACTACTGCTTTGATTTAAGTAGAAAGGCTTTAATACCACAATGTTGTAGAAAATGACAATAATGCAGGCTCAGAATCAATTATTATTATTGAAGAAAAAGATTGATTTTATACAACCTTACATAATCTCAGCAGAGGAGATATTCACGTAGAAAATCATGGAAAACATTAACTAACAATCCTATGAACTAGGAGTTATTAAACTAAATGCAAATCCTAATTATTTCCTTAACAGAAACCTAAACTTTCTCTTCAGTTTTAATGGGTTAATATTAAAAATAAATTAAAAAATTATTTCAATATAATTTTAAATAAAAAATATTTTTACAAATATTTATTATTCTAATAACCCTAAAATATAAATAAAATAGCTAGTGTTGAGTTTATTTAGTATTTATTTATTTATTTATCTATCATGTTTTTTTTTTTATTGTTTAAGATGTTTAGCGTTGCTATTTTTGAGAAGTTATAAAAAGATTTAAATTAGAGTCTATGATTTGTAGAAGACGAAAAGGGATGCTTAGTTAATTTCTCTTTAACAACAACGGAGAGCTAAGCTTGAGCTAATTAACGGTAAAGGGTTTTTTAAAATACAGTAGTAATTTTTTAAAAAGTTATTTTTTTATTAAAAATTATATCAAAATAATATTTATCATTTTCTAAGTGGGTCCATTAATTCCTGCCTAGTTGTCACTCTCGTGCTATCATATCTGTTCACAATATGAAATCATGTGAATTCGGATATTTATGGCTAAGAGATACACGATTAATTACTGATTAAATGTTAGAATTAGATTTGTGTATTAATTAAAAAGTTGTGCATGTTTCTCTCTCCGTCAAATAAAATAAAATGGCCTGCGTGCTGGCATCTTTAACTACTAGTAATTGAAAACATATGAGCACTAGGCACCAATAACCAAACATGAATGAAGAATATAAAAAATACTAAGAAACTTTATTAATAATTCTTTAATAAGTTAGAGTAATTTAATAAAAAATTAAATTAAAAAAATTTCTTCTATGACACACACAATATGTGACAATGAGGAGCTATTAATTCAGAAGTCAATTCAAAATATATATTGGTTCATATCAAGAATTCAGATTCAACAATTAATCATGTTTTATTATAATAAAGATAATAATCAGCATATATATTATCAAGAAACACGATCCAATTCATATTAATAAATAAAATATTTATAATATTTCTCATATATATAAAAAATTATCCACTTACCTTACTAAAAAATAAACAAAAGTTAAAAACAAACACAAAAACAAATCATATTGACATTGTGCTAGTAAAATATCAGGATTATATAAATACAAAGGAGACATATTCAAGAACGACTTGAAAGAACATTTAACCTATTTAATATATTTATATAAGGGTATATTCTATAATCCTATATGTTTTTTAACTAACTAGTTAATTTTCTCAAAAACTCAAAATTTAACGATTTTCTGAAATCTAATTCATAATAAAAAAAAAAAAAACATTGGTACTAATTCACTAAATAACACTCAATTATTCATCAAACCAATATGCAAAAGGTAATATTACAACTAGGAACTAATCTGAAATTTATCATATTTTAAAGGGTCAAATTGTAACTTTTGTCAAATTGAAGGCTCCAGGGACTATACTGAAATTCTGATCATATTTAATCCTCAATTCTGTCCATAATATCTCATTATACTCCAGGGACCATTCTAGAATTTTTCCAAATTTTAGGGTAAAACTGTAATTTTTTATCAAATTAGAGGACCAAATTGAAGTGTTAAAATTTCATAACTATACAGGAATTCTGCCCATAATTCATCTTTTATTCTGTTTAGAATCTAGGAATATGCTCCAGGGATCTATTTGTAATTTCCCAAAGTTTGGGGACTAAATTGTAATTTCCATAAATTGAGGGACCAAACCAAAATTGTGTCATCTTCAATCTCAAACCAAAATTTCTACATATTAACCACTGTTATCTCATGATTTAACTACCAATTCATTACCCACAACAATCAATCTTATAATATTTAAATTAATTCATCAATAAACTCAAAACACAATTTTTAAAACCTTAACATTCAACCAAAACATAAATTCATAGCATAAAAAATACATAGTTATTCATAATTTTATCTTTAAACTTATGTTTTCTCCAACTCCTTTTTATTTCTCTTTTAATTTTCCTTTTGTCTTCTTTTTTTTTCTTCTCTTTTCTCGTTAGTTTTTCACTTTTAATTTTTAATTTTTCTTTTTTTTTCTATTTCTATTTATTAAATTTTATTAAATTATCATGATACCTGTTATTTATTTATTTTTATATTTATATCTTCTGGGCTTTATAGCCTTTTCTTATCTCTTTAATTCAAAACGTTACATTGCGCATCCTTTTGGTTCAGCATTGCAGATTGGAAGAGACTACAAGGAGTATCTTTCAACTAACTAATCCAACTGCCACTGTTTTCCCTCCTTCCTTCCCTCCCTCCCTCCCTTCCAATTAACTAACTTTCTAACCCAATCCTCTTCTCTATCTCCCCCTCCATTTCTCTAGATAAAAAGCACAATATATAGACCATAAGCCTTCACACTGTTACTCCTCGAGCCTAATAAAATATTTGGCAAGTTTCACTCTTCAAATTTTCCCAAGAAAAAACCATCATGAACAATCTTCAACGAGGACTTTCCTGTTTTTTGGTTATTCTTTCAATCTGCTTCTCAATATATCACCCTCAATTCCCAAGTTCTCTTCAGGTACTCGCTTTCTCGTATTTTCTCTTCTTGTGCTTTCCCTCATTTTCTTGCATTTTCTACACTATTCATTTATATTTTCTTTAAAGATTAGGCCTTTTCATATATAGGTGCTGGCGCGGTCATTGAAAGAAAATGCTACAGATCCAGAAATCTTTTCTGAACTCTTCCATACTCCTGACGCTTTCAAAAAGGATTATAAGGAAATGGAGAAGAACTTCAAGATCTTTGTGTATCCCCATAACACAGACAAGCGTTCTACTGCCTGTAATAGGCCAACGGTGCTTGGCTGCTTTAGGGGTGAAGGATACTTCTATCACAATCTCAATCACAGTCAGTTCTTGACCAAAGATCCTGAAAAGGCTCACCTTTTCTTCATTCCTATTTATTGTCATTCGATGTCTCCTGAGGTATATCAATATGATTAAAAAAGAGATTTTAGCAGATGTGTTTCTTGAATTCTGATTACAAGAAGTTATCTTGGATGGACAAATTTTGGTGATGATGGTTTTCCTTGTGCTGTAGTGTTTTTCTTTATTACTAATTAAATTATAGGGAGGCTTTTGAACTTTTGATGATGAATTTAGTTGAAAAAAGAAGATTAATTACATTTTCTTTCGCAGTATCAGATTGCTTTCTTAGTTCATTTTCTTAAGCATCGCTGTCCGTACATTGGCATGCTTCTCTGATTCGTTATACAATGCCTCTGATATTCATAATTCTATGCCCAGGAAAAATCCAAGAAAGAAAGGGCTATTGCTGTTCAGGATTTTGTCAATTTCCTTATTTCCAAGTACCCTTACTGGAACCGAACTTTAGGTGCCGATCACTTCTTTGTAAGCTGCTCAGAAGTTGATGTGGCTGCTACTGCACGAATTGCTGACCGTTTAAAGAACTCAATTGGACTCATGTGTTCTCCTAGTTATAATAGTAAATATGTTCCTCATAAGGATGTTTCCCTCCCACAAAGTGTGCAGCCATATGCTTATACTGAAGCCAGAAATATAGAAAAGAACAGGCAACTTTTATTTCTTAACCCGATGAATTCTGTCATGCCAGGAACATAACTACCATAAAGCTAAACAGCATGTATATGTTTCAGGACTATGCTGGGTTTCTGGAGTGGTGTTGAGGATTCTTATATAAGAGAGCAGCTGTACCTCACCTGGGAGTATGACTCAGAACTTTACATCGAAGCCAGAGATTGGCCTACTAGTATTGAACAAGGACATTGGCAAGCCCGTGAGGATTTCTACAATTCTAAGTTTTGCATCTGTCCTGGAGGCCCTCAGCTTGATGGTTTTATAGCATTCGCAATTCACTATGGGTGCATTCCAGGTGATAGATCAGTTCTTCTTTCATCTCTTCTCAGCACTGGATTTTCTGAATTTGCAGCTTGATGGTCTTATTTGGATCTCTCTGCAGTTATCTTATCTGACTACTATGATTTACCATTCAACGACATTCTTGATTGGAGGAAATTTTCTGTAATACTGAAGGAGAAAGATGTCTATTCGCTAAAGAAAATCCTTCAGGATATACCAAAGCAAACATATGAATCTCTGCAGAATCACACATTCATGGTATATCTACTTCACTTGTCAGTAAAATTCACTCTGGAAAATGCTTCTGAGAATTGTATTAAATTTTGCTTGTAAATTTCTTGAATTCACTGAATCAGGTCCAGAAGCACTTTCAGTGGAACTTATCTCCAGTAAAATATGATGCATTTCATATGGTCATGTATGACCTGTGGCTGCGCCACCATGTTACCAAGTACCGGTACTAGCCATAAAGATGAGCCATTGCTCTTGATAAGCCTGAGAAATGTGTTGGATCCCACCTATTTTCCTTTTAAATAGATATTAGATGAGATTTTTGTCACGACCCGAATCCCGGATCCATGACCGGCACATAGGCAAGGTTCCCCTCCAAGGTTCCGTACCTATGCGAACCCAAACTTACATACAAATTTATCCTAACTCAATCAGAGTTCAACGCAGCATTAATAACAAAATCAACTTCATAATATAATTGAATTGTCTTAATACAAGAGTTAATATAATTTTATAGTTTTGGAGCACTAATTAGACATAAAGGAAAATGCACGGATTACAACCAAAAGAGCAGGTTCTGAAGGTCCAACAAAAGTGACCTGCTATCAAGCTATAAGCCTGAAAATGATAAATAATTAGAGTGTGAGTTTAACAACTCAGTGAGTAGATAATGTTCAATATACACACAAGAAATAATACAATAATGAGAAATATATATACAAGTATGAATTTAGGTTCTTATAAAAAGGTTTCTCAAATAGGCCATAACAAGAATATCATATGGTAAAATCGTCAGAAAATCAAAATGCAATGAGCATGAGGCTCCGTACTGTGGGATGATCAGTCCACACAGGTTGGTGACTCCCCCGACCAACTAGGGTTCAGATACGATGTGCACAAAGACTAACACTACCCTGTTAGCATGGGTATTCTGACTAACATACCATAGGGTTATAATCATAATCAAACAGACATATTAATATCTCAAGGCTCAACTCATGACATCAATCAAATGAGGAGCTATCAATTCATAAGTCAATCTATCAATTCAGAAGTCAATCTATCAATTCATAAGTCAATTCAAAATACATACTGGTTCATATCAAGAATTCGGATTCAATAAATGATCATGCTTATCATAACAAGGATAATAATCACCATATATATTATCAAGAAGCATGATCCAATTCATATTAACAAAACAAATATTTATAATATTTCTCATGCATATGGAAAATTATCCACTCACCTGACTCGAAAGCAAACAGAAATCAAAAGCAAACACCGAAGAAAATCCTACTGACGTCCCGCCGGTAGAATATCAGGATTATCTGAATATAAAGAAAACATATTCAAGAATGACTCAAAAGAATATATAACCTATTTAATACACTTATTTAAGTATATATTCCATAACCCTATATATTTTTGAACTAATTAGTTATATTCCAAAAACCCAAAAATTAACGATTTTCTCAAAATCTAATCCGCAATAAAACAAATAATAAAATTGGTAATACTTCACTAACTAACCCTCAATTATTCATCAAACACATCTGCAAAAGCTAATATTACAGCTAGGGACTAATCTGTAATTTATTATATTTTTAAGGGTCAAATTGTAACTTAATCCATTTGGAGGACCAAACTAAACTTATCATAAATCCATGAATATACTGAAATTCTGACCATAATCAATCCTCATTTCTGTCCAGATCATCTCATTATACTCCAGGGACCATTCTGGAATTTTATCAAATTTTTAGGGCTAAATGGTAATTTTTGTCAAATTGAAGGACCAAATTGAAAGTGTTAAAATTTCATAACTATACAGGAATTCTGCCCATAATTTATCTTTTATTCTGTTCAGAATCTCGGAATATGCCCCAGGGACTGTTCAGAATCTCGGAATACCATAATTTATCTTTTATTCTGTTCAGAATCTCGGAATATGCCCCAGGGACCAATCTGTAAATTTTTCAAAGTTTAGGGACTAAACTGTAATTTCCACAAATTGAAGGACCAAAATGAATTTTCATCATCTTCAACCTCCAACCCAGAATTTCAACAGAAACCCACTGTTCTTTCCTTATTTCTAACATAATTTCACCATTCAAACAAAATCATAACTCAAAATCATCATCTTTCAATTCAATCTCTCAAAATCCACCAAATAATCCATTACCCATAACAATCAACCCATAAAATTCAATTAATTCATCAATCAAACCCAAAACACAAATTTTCAAAACCCTAACATTTATCAAAACCAAAATTAAAACTTAATCAACACATATTTATATATAATCTTACCTTTAAACTTATTTCCTTCAACTCTTTTCTATTTTCTTCTAATTCCCTTCTTTTCTCTTCTTCTTCTTTCTCCCTTCTCTCTCTTGCCGATTTTCTCTCAATTTTAGATCATTTATTTTGTTTTTTTTTTTTTTACTTTCTATTTATATTTATCAAGTTTTGTTGAATTACTACACTACCCCTCATTCATTTATATCTACACTTTAAGCCACCAAGGGCTTTATTGTATTTTCCTACTTATTTATTCAAAACATTACAATCTCCCCACCTTATAAAAGTTTTGTCCTCGAAACTTAATAAGAAAGATTGAATACTTACCGAGATTATCGAAAAGATGAGGATACTCTTCACGCATTTTATCCTCGAGCTCCCATGTCGCTTCCTCACGTGAATGACCCTTCCATTGCACTTTCACTGAAGCTATATCCTTTGACCTAAGCTTCCTCACTTGACGGTCGACTATGGCTTTTTTCCTCACTTGACGACTATAGCTTCCGGTTGCACCTCATAAACCATATCATCCCTTAATTCAACAGGATGAACTTCTAACACATGCGATGGATCTGTCATATACTTCCTTAACATGGAAACATGAAATACTGGATGGATAGAAGACAAGTTTGGTGGTAATGCTAACCTATAAGCAACTGCCCCAACTCTCTCCAGAATCTCATACGGTCCAATGAATCGAGGACTCAACTTACCTCTCTTCCCAAACCTGAATACTCCCTTTGTCGGTGATACTTTTAAAAACACACAATCACCCACTGAAAACTCTAAGTCACGCCTTCTTCTATCTGCATAACTCTTTTGTCTGCTCTGAGTTGTTTGAAGCTTATTTCTAATTACCTCTATTTTCTCTGAGGTAATCTGAATCAACTCTGGTCCCATTAGCCTTTTCTCACCAATCTCAAACCAACAAACTGGTGATCTACACTTCCGGCCATACAAAGCCTCATAAGGTGCCATCTCTATGCTAGCCTGATAACTGTTGTTGTAAGCAAATTCCACTAATGGTAGGAACTTACTCCAACCAACTCCAAAATCCATAACACAAGCCCTTAGCATATCCTCCAAGATCTGAATAGTCCTCTCAGACTGACCATCTGTCTGTGGGTGAAAAGCTGTACTCAACTGCACTTTAGTACCCATAGCTTCTTGGAATTTCACCCAAAACCGCGATGTAAACTGTGGACCTCTATCTGACACTATCGAGATTGGCACTCCATGCAACCGTACAATCTCACTAATAAACAATTCTGCCAACTTTACATATCCATAAGTAATCTTAACTGGCAGAAAATAGGCTGATTTTGTCAACCTATCAACAATCACCCATATCGAATCATAACCCTCCTGACTCCTAGGCAATCCTGTCACAAAGTCCATTGTGATCCTTTCCCATTTCCATTCTGGAATCAACAATGGTTGCAACAATCCAGGAGGCTTTTGGTGTTCACCCTTTACCCTCTGACAAGTTAAACACCTAGAAACAAAGTCTGCTACATCAGCCTTCATCCTATTCCACCAATAACATACCTTAAGGTCTTTATACATTTTGGTGGAACCTGGATGCATTGTGTAAACTGTCTGATGTGCTTCTACCATCAATTCTCTCCTCAGATCATCTATATCAGGTACACAAAGCCTATCTCTATATCTCAGTACATCATCATCACGTATCACAAAACCTGCAGCCTTACCCTGCTCAACCTCATTTCTGATCCTAAGTAGTGACTCATCATTCTTCTGAGCTGCTTTTATCTTATCAAACAAATCTGACTTAACCTGAAAATGAGCAATCATTGCTCCAGCTTCACTAAGATCAAATCTGACTCCTTCATCCACTAACTCATGCAGCTCCTTAATCAGAGGTCTTCGTATCTCCTGAATATGAGCTAAGCTCCCTGATGATTTTCTACTCAAAGCATCGGCAACTACATTTGCCTTACCCGGGTGGTAATGTATAGTACAATCATAATCCTTCAGCAGTTCCATCCATCTCCTCTGCCTCATGTTTAGATCTCTCTGCTGAAATATATATTTCAAACTCTTGTGATCTGTAAAAATCTCACAAGTTTCACCATACAAGTAGTGCCTCCAAATCTTCAAAGCAAAAATGGCAGCCACCATCTCTAAATCATGTGTAGGATAATTCTGTTCATGCTTCTTCAGCTGTCGTGAAGCATACGCAATAACCTTGCCATGCTGCATTAGAACACATCCTAACCCCACTCTCGAAGCATCACAATACACTGTGTAACCACCAAAACTTGATGGTACTGCTAGAATAGGTGCTGTAGTCAATCTTTCTTTCAACTCTAATAAACTTTTCTCACAAGCTTCAGACCACTGAAACTTAACATTCTTCTGCGTTAACTTAGTCAATGGTGCAGAAATCCGAGAAAAGTTCTCCACAAACCTCCGATAATAACCGGCCAAACCTAAGAAACTTCTGATCTCTGTTGCTGAAGTAGGCCTAAGCCACTGCTTAACTGCTTCAATCTTTTGAGGATCAACCTCAATCCCATTCCTTGACACTACATGCCCAAGAAATGATACACTATCCAACCAAAACTCACTCTTTGAGAACTTGCCATACAATTGATGATCTCGCAGAGTTTGAAGCACCATTCTCAAGTGTTGCTCATGCTCCTCTTTAGACCTCGAATACACCAAAATATCATCAATAAAAACTATCACAAATTGATCAATAAACTGACCAAACACTCTATTCATCAAATCCATAAAAGCTGCTGGTGCATTCGTCAACCCAAAAGACATCACTAAAAACTCATAATGACCATACCGAGTTCTAAAAGCTGTTTTTGAAATGTCTGTCTCCCTAATTCTCAACTAATGATACCCAGATCGAAGATCGATCTTAGAAAAGAATTGAGCTCCCTGCAACTGATCAAACAAATCATCAATACGAGGGAGTGGGTATCTATTTCGAACTATCACCCGATTCAGTTGTCTATAATCTATACATAACCTCAATGACCCATCTTTCTTCTTCACAAACAACACCGGGGCTCCCCAAGGGGACACACTTGGTGGATGAACTTTTTATCCAACAAATCCTGCAGTTGCTCCTTCAGCTCCCTCAATTCTGCTGGTGCCATTCTATATGGTGCCATTGATATTGGTTCAATACCCGAAACCAAGTCAATACAAAACTCAATCTCCCTATATGGAGGCAATCCAGGTAAATCATCGGGAAAGACATCGATAAACTCCCTGACTATAGGGACTTGGTCTAACTGAGGGACTTCTTTCTCTACATCCACTATATATGCTAAGTAACATTGTACCCCTTTTCGAGCCATTTTCCTCGAGATAGCCGACAACATAATTGATGGAGACCCAATCTTATCTCCTTGAGATATCAACTCAACTTCTTTATCTAGATCAAACAGTATTTTCTTATCCTAACAATTTACTGAAGCCCTATGCTTTGCCAACCAATCCATTCCCAAAATTACATCAAAATCAACCATATCTAAGACATTTAAGTCTCCCATAAAGATCTTATCTCCAATCTCTATTTCACAATCCAGATACACATACTTCACCAATATTAATTCATCTAAGGGAGTGGAGACTGAAATTGAGGATTTTAACAAGGTTGGTTGTTTATCTAACCTCATAGCAAAATATGGAGACACAAATGAATGGGTTGCACCCGTATCAAACAACACCTTTGCTTCAAAAGAGCAAACAAGAAGAATACCTGAAACAACTGTATTGGATGCCTGAGCATCCTGCTGAGTCAAGGCAAAAACTCTGGCATGCCCCTGACCCTGCTGTATCTGACCTCTATCACCTGCACCCCGGCCTCTCTGACCACGACCACCAAAACCTCTACCCCCATGAGCCACAAACTGGCTCGTCGATGGTGCCTGAATAGGATGCTGGACTGAAGCAGATAATCCTGAAGTTGATAACTGTCTCCTCGGGCACTCTCTGATCCTATGACCTATCTGGCCACAATTAAAACAAGCCCCAGTCCTTCTATAACACTCTGCACTAGTATGACCTCCTCCACAGTGTTGACATGAAGAACTATCTCCAGGTGAAACAAATGAACTACGAGGTGCTGTCTGAACTAAACTCTGAGTACTACTACTGCCACTCTGACCACCCAAGCCACTACCTGACGGTTTCTGTCTAAACCTCCTCTGAACCCATGAGCCCTGACGGCCACTTCGTCCCCTAGACGGACCTGCACTCAATCCGTGTTGCCTAAAGGATTGACCCTCTTCTCTAGGCCTCTTAGACTGGCCTGCAGTCATATCCTCTAATTCTCGCGCCTCTATCAACCTGGCGTTATCTACAGCTGAGGAGTAGGATGGAAACACATGTGACACCATCATCATATACACAGAGGATTTAAGTCCTCTAATGAACCTCTTCACCCTCCACTCCTCAGTAGGTAAAAGATGTTCTGCATACCTAGACAGTTGAGTAAACTTCAGATCATACTCATCCACTGTCATGCTCCCTTGAGATAGCCTCTCAAACTCATAAAATCGAGCATCCCTGACACTCTGAGGAAGAAACCTGTCTAAAAACATGGAGCTAAACTCCTTCCATGTCCACTGAGCATCTACTGGTCTTGCTCTTTTCCTAGACTCAAACCAAGAGATTGCCACATCTCCTTCCAACCTGAACGATGCCAAACTCACAGCTCGGTGGTCTGTACATCCCAAAGCTTCACACCGTCGCCAAATATCATCTAGGAACCTCTGAGGATCCTCTGAACTGTCCATTCCAGTAAAAATAGAAGGTGTAAACTTCATGAAGTCATTCAACGGCACATTAACTCCCTGAACAATGTGGGATGTCGAGGTTACATCTCTATCCCTTCTTCTATCTCTCTCCATAGAAAACTCTATCCAGGTCCGCACAACCTGGCTAAGTTGCTGAACCTCTGTAACAGGCTCAGGGTCAGCAATCCCCACACCTGTTTCATCAACCATATCTTCCTCTTCTATCTCCTGAGGCTCTTCCTCCACTGGTGGAGGTACCTCCTCAACATGTTGAGGCACAGGTGCACCGCGCCTCTTTCTCTGCCTTGCGGTTCTCAACCTCACAATTGGAACATCATCCTGATCATCATCTACTCTAATAGTATTAGCTATTTGTCTTTTCCTCGGCATTTCCTAAAATAAAAGTTAGAACACTTAATTCATGCTAGAACAATAACATGATAATTATCAATAAATTATAGGAAAGCATATCAGTCATAAGGAAGAAGACATGCTTGATGAGAATTCAAAATTTCAAAACCAATAAACAAGATAATACGGATCCTAATGCTCCACTTATTATGAAATTAATTATACTATTGTTTCTTCTTTAACCTAAAGCTCTGATACCAAGTTTGTCACGACCCGAATCCCGGATCCATGACCGGCATATAGGCAAGGTTCCCCTCCAAGGTTCCGTACCTATGCGAACCCAAACTTACATACAAATTTATCCTAACTCAATCAGAGTTCAACGCAGCATTAATAACAAAATCAACTTCATAATATAATTGAATTGTCTTAATACAAGAGTTAATATAATTTTATAGTTTTGGAGCACTAATTAGACATAAAGGAAAATGCACGGATTACAACCAAAAGAGCAGGTTCTGAAGGTCCAACAAAAGTGACCTGCTATCAAGCTATAAGCCTGAAAATGATAAATAATGAGAGTGTGAGTTTAACAACTCAGTGAGTAGATAACATTCAATATACACACACGAGATAATACAATAATGAGAAATATATATACAAGTATGAATTTAGGTTCTTATAAAAAGGTTTCTCAAATAGGCCATAACAAGAATGTCATATGGTAAAATCGTCAGAAAATCAAAATGCAATGAGCATGAGGCTCTGTACTGTGGGATGATCAGTCCACACAGGTTGGTGACTCCCCCGACCAACTAGGGTTCAGATACGATGTGCACAAAGACTAACACTACCCTGTTAGCATGGGTATTCTGACTGACATACCATAGGGTCATAATCATACTCAAACAGACATATTAATATCTCAAGGCTCAACTCATGACATCAATCAAATGAGGAGCTATCAATTCAGAAGTCAATCCAAAATACATACTGGTTCATATCAAGAATTCGGATTCAACAAATGATCATGCTTATCATAACAAGGATAATAGCCAACATATATATTATCAAGAAGCATGATCCAATTCATATTAACAAATCAAATATTTATAATATTTCTCATGCATATGGAAAATTATCCACTCACCTGACTCGAAAGCAAACAAAAATCAAAAGCAAACACCGAAGAAAATCCTACTGACGTCCTGCCGGTAGAATATCAGGATTATCTGAATACAAAGGAGACATATTCAAGAATGACTCAAAAGAATATATAACCTATTTAATACACTTATTTAAGGATATATTCCATAACCCTATATATTTTTGAACTAATTAGTTATATTCCAACAACCCAAAAATTAACAGTTTTCTCAAAATCTAATCCATAATAAAACAAATAATAAAATTGGTAATACTTCACTAACTAACCCATCTGCAAAATCTAATATTACAGCTAGGGACTAATCTGTAATTTCTCATATTTTTAAGGGTCAAATTGTAACTTTATCCATTTGGAGGACCAAACTAAACTTATCATAAATCCATTAATATACTGAAATTCCGACCATAATCAATCCTCATTTCTGTCCAGATCATCTCATTATACTCCAGGGACCATTCTGGAATTTTATCAAATTTTTAGGGTTAAATGGTAATTTTTGTCAAATTGAAGGACCAAATTGAAAGTGTTAAAATTTCATAACTATACAGGAATTCTGCCCATAATTTATCTTTTATTCTGTTCAGAATCTCGGAATATGCCCCAGGGACCAATCTGTAAATTTTCCAAAGTTTGGGGACTAAACTGTAATTTCCACAAATTGAAGGACCAAAATGAATTTTCGTCATCTTCAACCTCCAACCCAGAATTTCAACAGAAACCCACTGTTCTTTCCTTATTTCTAACATAATTTCACCATTCAAACAAAATCATAACTCAAAATCATCATCTTTCAATTCAATCTCTCAAAATCCACCAAATAATCCATTACCCATAACAATCAACCCATAAAATTCAATTAATTCATCAATCAAACCCAAAACACAAATTTTCAAAACCCTAACATTTATCAAAACCAAAATTAAAACTTAATCAACACATATTTATATATAATCTTACCTTTAAACTTATTTCCTTCAACTCCTTTCTATTTTTCTTCTAATTTCTCTCTTTTCTCTTCTTCTTTTTTCTCCCTTCTTTCTCCTGCCGATTCTCTCTAATTTCAGATCATTTATTTTGTTTTGTTTTTTTTTTTACTTTCTATTTATATTTATCAAGTTTTGTTGAATTACTACACTACCCCTCATTCATTTATACCTACACTTTAAGCCACCAAGGGCTTTATTGTATTTTCCTACTTATTTATTCAAAACATTACACTCTCCGTTCCCTCCCTTAAGCTAATGGGAGAGGTTTTGCCATTACATCTACTAGCTGTTCTTGTATTCCTTAGTAGACTAATTTAACTGCTCCTTGTGTAAGATCACGAAGAAAATGGAATCGCACATCAATGTGCTTGCTATGACCATGTAACACAGAGTTTTTTGACAACTTAATTGTGGAACTGTTATCACAGAAAATTGTAGTGCCCTTGCTTTCCTTCAGACTTAGTTTTTCAAGTATTTGTTGCATCCAAATAACTTGCGAAGCACATGCAGCTGTAACCACAAACTCTGCTTCAGTAGTTGAAAATGTGACTATAGGCTGTTTTCTGGAAGACCAGGCAACAACTCTAGATCCTATCATTAAGGCATACCTAGATGTGCTTTTCCTATCTTCTAGATCACCTGCATAGTCACTGTTAGTGTATCCAATTAATCCTTCACGCCCACCCTTCTTGTAGAAGATCCCAAGTTTAGTAGTTCCTCTTAAGTAGCGCAGAATTCTCTTGGCAATCAATAAGTATAACTTAGTCAGTTTAGCCATGTATATGCTAATTAAACAAACTACAAACATTAAATCTAGTATTATAGCTGTTAAATATATAAGACAGCCCACCATTTATTCAAATAAAGTTTCATCAATGCAAGTTTCATTCTTATCCTTGTAAAGTTTACATCCTGGGGCAATAGGATTATGGACTAAGTTGTTGTTTTCCATCTTAAATCTCTTTAATACCTCTGAAGCATATCTTTATTGACAAATGTAAATGCCTTCAGGTCTTTGTAGAACTTCGATGCCAAGAAAGAAACGCATTCTACCTGGATCAGTCATGTCAAACTCCCTCAATATGGATGTCTTAAACTTAGCAAAAATCAATTCATTATTGCCAGTAAATATTAAATCATCTACATATAAACTGGCAATAAGAATATTACTTTCCCTGTCAGTTTTAATGAACAAAGTATGCTCACTATAACACTTCTCAAACCCTTCATTTATAAAATGTGCTTCAATATGGCTGAACCAAGCTCGTGGAGGTTGTTTCAGTGCATAAATAGTTTTTTTTCAGTTTGTATACCTGCTGTGGATTCTACTTTCTCTCATATTCTTTCAGCTGTTCTACGTAGACTTCTTCATTAAGTTCTCCATATAAGAAAGCAGACTTGACATCAAGTTGATATAATATCCATCATTTGTGAGCTGCTAGGGCCACAATCATTCTCACCGTATCTATTTTTACAACCGACGCAAATACTTCTGTATAGTCTATCCCTTGTTGCTACACATACCCTTTGGCCACCAATCGTGCCTTGAACTTGTTTATTTCTTCATCCTCTTTTAGTTTGGTCTTATAAACCCATTTTACTTCAATTTTCTTTGCACCGACAAGCAGATCAGTAAGTTCCCAAGTGTTGTTCGTCTTTGTGGCCTTGATTTCAATATCTATTGTTGTCCTCCAATGTGTATATTTTACTGCATCTTCAAACTGTACTGGATCTGTTGAAGTAAATAAAATCAAGTTAACATTTGCATCTTCTTCCTCTGAAAGTTCCCTAGTTACATAATCTTTTATCCACCTTGGAGGTCCTCTAAGTCTTCTTTCATGAAAAACTGATGATTCTCCTTTATTCTCACCATGTTGAGAATTACCACCATACTAACCTGGCGATGCCCTGCTATTCTTACTAGGTTGAGGACTGCTAAGAATATTTTCATGAAAATTTAATGATTCTCCCCGATTCTCACCAGGCTTAAGACTGGCAATTAAGTCTTCATTTATATATGCTCTATTTTCCAGTTCTTTAGGAATGTCTTCCTCATTCACGAATGTTCCAGTATCACCTTCATCTCCACATTCTAGATCAGCCACCAATTGTTCATTATAGCTTTGGTCCTAATCCCAAGATTTTTCTTCATCAAATACTACATCCCTGCTGATTATATTTTTCTTCTCAACTGGATCATAGAGTCTGTAAGCCTTAGATTCTTCGCTAAGTCCCAGTAACATACAAGGAATGCTTTTGGCATCGAGCTTTGTCCTTTCTACATTAGGAATATGTACATGAGTCATGCATCCAAAGATCTTGAAGTGTTCTACTGAAGGTTTAATGCCACTCCAAGCTTCTTTAGGTGTTTGATTTTGAACTGTCAAAGTAGGACTTCGATTGAGAACATATATTGTCCAATTTACTACCATTAGCCAGAGATTTTTGAAAATTCTCCTTTCAGTTAGCATACAGCGAACCATATTCATTATTGCTCTGTTTTTTCTTTTAGCTACTCCATTCTGCTGTAGAGTATATGCTGCTGTCAATTGCCGCTTGATACTATGCTTAATGCAATACTCATTGAATTTTAGGGATGTGAATTCCCCTTCTCGATCTGTTCTTAAGAATTTTATATAGCCTCCTATTTCTTTTTCAACGTAATTCTTAAAACGTTTGAACATATGTAATGCTTTAGATTGCTCTACTAAGAAATAAGTCCATGCTTTTCTAGTAAAGTCATCAATAAAGCATATAATGTACCTCCTTTTGCTGTTAGAAATAGGAGATGTCAGTCCGCAAATATCTGCATGGATGAGCTAAAGCTTCCTTGTGGCACTCCAATTATTGTGCTTTGGAATTAGATCTATGTGCTGCTTCTCATGCAGGTAGCGCATACTATTGATGGAATCTAGAACTAAGGTATCCTATGCACCATATTCTTTACTTAAAGAGCTCTCAATCCTTTGTAGCTCAAATATCCATATCGATAGTGCCACAAATGTGCTAAATCTATTATTGAGTTATAAAGACAGGCTGGTTTCTGATGTAGTGAATTTGTTAACGGTAAAAACATCCTATTAGCTGTCATTTCAGTATGTATAATAAGCCCTTTCTCCGGATGATAGATGTTCATATATCCATGTTGAATGAGGATTGTTAACCCTTGGTCTTGAATTTGACCAATGCTAAGACGATTAGTCTTTAAATCAGGGATAAAAAATACGTTAGTCACTAACAACATGTGTTAGACCATTCACTTTCAATTTCACTTTGCTTTTTCCCAACACATCTATTCTTATGTTATTTCAACTTCAACTTTTGTCTAAAGTTCTCATTTATCATATGGAATAGGCTCTTGCCACCACACATATGGTTACTGCACCCAGTGTCTAAACACCAGACATCTTCCCTTCGAGCATGATTCATATCCACATATAACATGAGTAGCATTTCTTCTTTTTCTCCTAATTTAGCGTAGTTAGCTTCTTTATCCCAGCTTGGACACTCATATTGAAAGTGTCCAAGCTTATAGCACTTAAAACACTCTATTGTTGCTTTGTTGTTGTAGAACTGACTGCTTCTCCCTCTACCTTTGCCTCTGTATGCACCTCACCCTCGTCTTCTGGCATTGAATCTATCTTTAGAATTGGTGATCTTGAGTGTTTGTTCTTCTTCTATGTGACGCTTGAATTTCTGCTCTTGGACAATCAAGGAACTCTAGAGTTCATCAATTAAGAGTTGATCAATATCTTTGGATTCTTCAATTGAACCGACAATATAACTAAACTTCTCACTCAATGATTTGAGAATTTTCTCCACCACTGTAACATCAGTCATTCGCTCTCCATATGTTGTCATTTTGTTAGCAACTGTTAGTACTCTTGAGAAATACTCAGAGACTCCTTCACCAACTTTCATCTCTAAGGTTCCAAACTCTCTACGGAGAGCTTGCAAATGTGATCTTTTGACTCTAGCACTTCTTTCATACTTCTTTTTCATTGATTCCCAGATTTGTTTGGAAGTATCTGTTATAAGGATGGTTTCCAATATCGTCCAATTTATGGCTTCAAAAAGATAATTTTTCACCTTCATGTCTTTCAGCTTTAACTCATCAATCCTCTTTCATTGCATTTATATCTGTTCTATGTCACTTTCAGTCTTAACATAGACATTTTCTATCAACCCCCAATATTCCTTATAGCGCAAGAAATCCTCCATCAACATGCTTTAGTGGTCATAATAGCCATTAAAACGAGGAATGGCTGGCTGCACAAAGTTTCCTTCCGGTGTCATGTTTCTTTGCTGCTGCAAAGAAAACTCAAAGACTACTGCTTTGATTTAAGTAGAAAGGTTTTAATACCACAATGTTGTAGAAAATGACAATAATGCAGGCTCAGAATCAATTATTATTATTGAAGAAAAATATTGATTTTATACAACCTTACATAATCTCAGCAGAGGAGATATTCACGTAGAAAATCATGGAAAACATTAACTAACAATCCTATGAACTAGGAGTTATTAAACTAAATGCAAATCCTAATTATTTCCTTAACAGAAACCTAAACTTTCTCTTCAGTTTTAATGGGTTAATATTAAAAATAAATTAAAAAATTATTTCAATATAATTTTAAATAAAAAATATTTTTACAAATATTTATTATTCTAATAACCCTAAAATATAAATAAAATAGCTAGTGTTGAGTTTATTTAGTATTTATTTATTTATTTATCTATCATGTTTTTTTTTTATTGTTTAAGATGTTTAGCGTTGCTATTTTTGAGAAGTTATAAAAAGATTTAAATTAGAGTCTATGATTTGTAGAAGACGAAAAGGGATGCTTAGTTAATTTCTCTTTAACAACAACGGAGAGCTAAGCTTGAGCTAATTAACGGTAAAGGGTTTTTTAAAATACAGTAGTAATTTTTTTAAAAGTTATTTTTTTATTAAAAATTATATCAAAATAATATTTATCATTTTCTAAGTGGGTCCATTAATTCCTGCCTAGTTGTCACTCTCGTGCTATCATATCTGTTCACAATATGAAATCATGTGAATTCGGATATTTATGGCTAAGAGATACACGATTAATTACTGATTAAATGTTAGAATTAGATTTGTGTATTAATTAAAAAGTTGTGCATGTTTCTCTCTCCGTCAAATAAAATAAAATGGCCTGCGTGCTGGCATCTTTAATTACTAGTAATTGAAAACATATGAGCACTAGGCACCAATAACCAAACATGAATGAAGAATATAAAAAATACTAAGAAACTTTATTAATAATTCTTTAATAAGTTAGAGTAATTTAATAAAAAATTAAATTAAAAAAATTTCTTCTATGACACACACAATATGTGACAATATTGTATTCAACTTCATGAAAAAAAAATTATTGTCTTAAATGATAATATTTATACTTTAAATAAAATAAGCTATAATTAATCTAATGAGTTAACATCAACTCTAATTAAAATAAAACTCAAAGTATATCAAATAAAGCCTCAAACATAAAAAAAAATAAAAAAAATTCTAAAAATTATAACTAAGTTACAGAGCTCTAGAAATTAAAAAATATAATATTTTTTAAATAAAATTCTAGCTTAAAAAAAAACTCTTGATCGAATATCCCATGATACTGCCCTTGGAATCCAAAACATAGATGGGAATAATTCTTCATTAGCCTCTTATGTTTACACACACAATAAAATAATCCTCTCCTGTCTTAGAATTCCATAAAACACAGGACACAAGGAAATAAATAAACCTCTAGATATTAAAATTAATTAGCTTATAAAATTAATGGATTAAGCTCCTTTTATATATAAAAATAAAATAAATTGATTAAAATTTAATAATCATTATTTAATAAATTACTCATTGAAGATCTTGTTTTCTAAAAATTTATTTTAACTTAAATACTTTTAAATACTCTGAATAAACCTGTTAAATATATCCTTTGTAATGAATTTTTTTTTATATAATTTATACTACATCATAAGGTTTTTTAAATAAAAATTCTAAGAAATAAAAATAACATACCTGCTGTGGAACATATTTAGGAATATGATTATGATTTTTTTAAAAGTATTTTTTATTTAAAAAAGCATGTTAATAATATTTTAAATTTTTTTAAAAAATTAATATATCAAAATAATTTAAAAATATTAAAAATATATTAATTTAAAATAAATATTTTTAAAATATAGCATGAATAGATCAAATTGTGATGAATCGTTATAGTCTGGATAAATACAAGGCCGAGCTGTAAATTCGAGTCAGGCTATCAGTAAAAGGAACAGCGAAGAAAGCAGTGGAGAGTCCGCTCTTTTAGAGGGTCAAATACATACTTCATTCGTCTGTGAGATCAGCCCAGCTCCCACGTATATTCCTATTTCCTACAATAGAGCTTCATGGTAAGTCCAACTCACGGAAATAAACGGAGCCATCCATTACTGCAACCTTGGGCAGCTAAACATGTCACACACAAGCAAAAATAACGTTTCCACAGTTCAATAACTCATTCCACCCACTATTACAAGGAAGTTTGCAGCGTGAAGCCAAGCAGTGATCATGGAGATTGGCATGGTAATCAAGAGGTCCTGATAAATAAATCATAGAAGATACTGTACGCCAAACCTTCTGCATCATCTTCTAGTTGGCGGCAGTTCTTTAGCCCGAGCATGCTCACATCCATCCTCTGAAACAAGAAATCTTGCCCAGGCGTGTTGAGAATCAAGCCTTCATCTCCCACTCATAAATGCACAGACCACATGGGAACACCAGGTTTCACTGAGATTTGCACAGCATTTCAGATCAAAGTCAACAGTACTCTCACGTTTGCCATCCAATTTGATTGCTGTACACGAGTCAATAAACAATGTCAAGGGGCGGGCGGCACTGTCTGACCCTTCCCATGGTTTCGAGGCTCGTTGTCTCAGTCCCCAACAAATCACCTGGCCCGATGCATCACGGATGATGCCTTCACCCCTTTCTGTCATATCAAAAATTATTTCATAGAATTATCTAGGGAACAACATGAATCTTCCAATTAATCAAATTGATTCCTCGGGGGAAAAAATGGTGGCAAATTGACATTATAAACCGTAACTATGTGGAAGTGAGGGTGGCATTGTGAAGGACAACCTCGTCATACCACCTAAGCATAGCCAGACCACACGAGCAAATCTATTAATAACTGGACCCTCAGCTGAAAATCACTTGACCCTGTAAAAATCTAGCTGAAAAAATGGCTTGCTACTCCTTGCTTCCCATTCTGTTTCTAGCTTTATGCCACAGCTCAACCCATGGTGCAGCTCTTGCATCAGACCATAAACCCACCCAAGTCACAATAGCTCCAGTTCCACTGCCAAATGTGGCTAAAGAGTTCCTACAGTCTCACAACCAAGCAAGAGCAGCGGTTGGTGTTGGCCCTCTCAAGTGGAGCCAGATGCTAGCCAATGCCACAAGCAGACTAGTCAGGTACCAAAGGAACAAAATGGGTTGCCAGTTTGCAAACTTGAGCAGCAGCAAGTATGGTGCAAATCAGTTATGGGCTAGTGGCATGGCTGTGACTCCACTCATGGCTGTTGATCACTGGGCACAAGAGAAGAATTACTATAACCACACTAACAATTCCTGTGCATCAAGCCATAGGTGTGGAGTTTACACACAGGTGGTGTGGAGGAAATCTTTGGAGTTGGGGTGTGCACAAGCTACATGCGTGAAGGACCAAGCTAGCTTAACTATTTGTTTTTATAATCCTCCCGGGAATATTATAGGGGAAAGCCCATATTAGACAAGTTATAGCTAGTTAAATCTCTGGTTAACTGTGTTTGTGCATCGTTGGAATTTGTTTAAGAGTTGTTTTTACCTTTTTTGAAGATTTCAGTGCTTATGTTTAGGAGTAGGGGACATGCAGATTGTTGCTTCTTTTTTCTCTCTTTTAATTGCCAGAGATTAAATTTGCACGGATGTAAGTTCATAAGCACAATTGTCTCAATTTTAATGCAGACTCAAGAACCATGCTACAAGATCTTAAGGCTTTACATCTAGTTTTCACCATGGATAAAATATGTGAAAAATGATCTTTCCAAAAGCATAGATCGAATGGAACGAGTCATTACACTGCTTCCAAATATTTGTTCTGTAGATGGTTTTCACTGATGAAGAATGTGAACATATTTGTGGAGACAACCATCCTGCAATAACTATCTGCACTGATAGCCTGGTAATAATTGAGCTCCGATAGACTGCCAATCACATGTTCACCCACCCCCTTCTTTATCCCATAAATATCTATTGATCATTAAGCCATGAATCCTCACAGCACAAATAATTGATGTTACTTGGAAACTTACTTGAGACGAGTTTTTTTTTTTTTTAAAGAAGTTTCATTTTAAAGATTTTCTAGCTTTTTATCTATATTATCTATGACTTCAATATCAAAAGTTGTTTCAACCAAACAATTTTTGTTTCGAACAACGGCTAGGGTCACATGTACAACCCCAAAAGCTATACTTTATACGAACCTCTAGTTACTAGGATCTTTTTCAGTCTCACAAGGTGAGGGAGAATGGTCTTGCCAGGAATAGAACAATGCTCTACGAAGTTTCAGTTTCCGGTATAAACAAGTGTGGTAGGGATTCTTCGAACAAATGGCAGAGTCAAATATGAAGGAATTTCATTCAATGAGTCTAAACCATTGGCGAACATGTCTAGTTCTGAGAAATCCAACCTGTCGTGTGATATATTGTCAGCACGATCAGTACTGAGACAACTGATGATAGCCATCTTCTTCATAGGATAGGTCTGTGTCAAACACCTATGCAAAATTCTGCACTTATAATCAACCAAATAATATCTCAAGAAAACAACGCAGTCGGTATATTTTCGATGCACATTTTCATTTCATTTGGCAACATCACAGAGATCATGAATGCTTCCATGCTCGGAAAAGGCGGAATCGAGATTTCATTATACAAAACAAAATATCGCATTGTTCTATCCCACCATTTCAGACTTCATCTCCTAATATATACAAGGAAAAAATTTAAAATCTCAAAATATAAGAACCCTGAGAACTATGTGAATGAATAGAGGAGGTCGAATACTATTAAACTTTTTGACACACGGAAGCAGTCACTTTACCAGCTCTTTAGATATCAGGTACCGAAAAGTAAAATTATGCGGAATCCATTCAATGGTCTTACGAGCTTTTCCTAGCTGACATTTCTTCAGACACTTCCTTACAGTAGCAGGCAAAGTTTTTTGGATCATTTCAAGAACAACCGCAGGACATAAACCTGAATCCTTGGTGTAGGACTCCACAATCTTTGGAAGCAGGATTTTCTGGTCCTTGCGTACACCAAAGGTTGCTCGGATATACTCTTCCTTCGCAACTTCAAGCTCATGAATTATTCCCTTTGGAGTGTAGACACGGACCTGGCAAAAGTACTTGTCTAAATTCCATCTGAAGAGGATAAACTAAACAGAAAATATGACCAAAACCCGCAAAATCTGAAAAACCCAGGTTCAGTTCCTTTTACTGAGCTGATATTTCATAATATACTTTAGAATAGTCAAAAGGAAATTACTTCTTTTGGAAACCAAAGCATGGTATCACAAAAATGAGCTCTTTATGAAAGAGTGCCGTGAAAAGGCGCAGCGCACACAAAGTGCAGGCAACTAATCAAAAAAACTTACACTTAAAAAGGATATAGCATTTAATTTTGGTTGTGTTATTCTCAATCAGTATTGCGATTACAATGTTCATGCTGCACAGTATCTTATGACTGCTACTAATCTACTTAAAATGTTGGAACAGATGAAGGAAAATGAAGTACCGCAGGATCAGAATGGCTTCCTGAACATAGTGCAAAGTGCAAAAGCGGTTCTGAATGGTCAGTTGCATATGATTGCCGATCCTCTACTGTCTTGAATTTGGACTTCGATGAAAGTAATGTTCGAATCCACTGCAATTAGGGACAAGCTTTTTCAGGATCATTATATCAAATGAATTTACATAGTAACTGACAAGTGCATTATTGTATCCCACGAGAATTACTTTACAATTAGGGACAAGCTTTTACAGGATCATTATACAAATATGCTTATTGAACATACAAATATATATCATTGTCTTTTTTTGTGTGAGCATGCCTGTGTTCTTTTCATGACACAAAAAATAATGCCCTTGTTTATTTGAAAGATTTTTCACGATGGTGGCTCAACTCTACATGCCAAATCCTGCATTGGATCTCAACAAAAGGCAGGTAAAGTTGCAAGACCCTACACACCAAAGCCCTTTGACAAGATATTAACAATAATGACTTCTGAATTTTAGTTTCAAGAAAAACTCTAAAGATCCACCTGTCCAGGACAAGACAGCCGGCATCCAAGGATAGAACTCTGAATCGTGTCTGCACTAAATGTATGACCCCCGACATTATATGCAGCCTGCACAGAGCAAGAGTGTAAGAACTCGTATATTTGCACAAAATCTCTTACTCAAAGGAAAAATGCGAAAGGGTTTCCCTTACTCTCAAAAGTAGAAAGAGACTCTTAACATTGTTTTGGGGAATCCCATAAACCAGAAATGTCTATTAGAGAATATTGAAGTTAGAAACTCATGTCAGAACAAGAAAAAACATGGAATTAGCTTGTTAACTAAATATTTCTATCGAAAAGTGCCATTACATGCATCACCATCGCATTGTGTATATTGATCCAGAAAGCTAGCTTCTCCTCATGTTTTAGCTTCCTAGGATCAACTTCCTTTAGTCGACAGATAAGTGATCTGCAGCAGAAGATCCCAAAAATCATAATAAGAATCTCAACATAACAGCAAAACACATGCTGTTTACTTGATAGCTACATTATTAACACGTTTTCTGGTAATAATCAGATGGTAGATTGGCTCACCTGAAATTTTGTAGCAAGTTTTCAACATCTACTAATTTTTTACTATCTCTATATATCCATGGGACTTCAACCATTGTACTGTATGGTCCACTGAACTCTTTCAGACCTTCAACAAGGAAAGGGTTATCCAACCGTATGTCAAAGGATGAATTATTCCTAAATCCCGGACCCCACATATCACATTGTTCTCGTGGGGAAAATTCACTCATGGATGATGAAGATGAATTGGGAGATGAAAGGCTATTATGTGTCAAAGGTGGATCTGAAAGCTTGCAGTATATAGCTGACATGCACTTTATCATATCCTCTGAAAGCTTGTTAGGTGTCTCTGGAACATGATCAGAAATGCAAGTGCCAAGATGCTCAGCCAAACTAATAATGTTTGATGCACTCTGGGAAAACTGCAAAAACACACAATTTATAATCCATTCAAGGCTGATAAAATTGTCATTTGATGAAATTATTCGCCCTATTTCTGTAATTGTTGAATTTGAAAATGAATAGCCAATGACAGTGTTCTTCCACATTGTTTTGGCAAACAATAGTAAAAAAGCACCTTGTGCTTAACATGCTCCATCGTCATTGGTAGTTGTTGCAAACAGCAAAACTTAAAAACTGCAAAGATATAATTTATGTGTTAGCACTCAGCTACCTCCATCATGGACAATGGCTGGGTATGGCATGCACGCACAGCTCTACCAAAAGATTCTGATGGAGGAGAGGCTCTATTTGAAAATGTAGTGTGGTGAGACAATAAAGACTGACATCGATGAACTCCAGAATCTAATAGTTTCTCCTCTCCTCCTATTCTATTGGTTTCCTTCCATGTATTGGTAAGTGACTGGCAAGCAGTTTCATTAGCTGAAGTTTCCTTCTTTGATATATCAGGCCTGGAAACATCAAACAACCTTCGTCCCGGGATTGTGACAGGGGTTTTTAAACTTTGATCCTGGTTAGATGGGGAAACCAAGGATGCTCGTTGATCAAATGCCTTCCGGTACAAGGAGAGAAGATACTGTTCCAGATATACAACTTCCAACTCTAATGCTGCAGTTTCTTTGATTAATTCTGTGGCTGGCTGGAGTTGCAGAAAACACAGGAACTAGCAAGTCAAAAACCTTGAGCCTAACAATGAACACTGACATTTTAATTCCATTTTACATATTAAGTGACATAAATCAGAACAAGAAACTGAAATTACAAATTATCAGAAGATTTTCCCAAAGAAATGAAAAGAATTCAGCAAGTTGTTGGCATGGTTACAAGTTTTGCTGAAAGGCCCCAGTTCTGTATAAATTCACTTTGAATGACAGTAATAAGCACAGCTATTTCTATTCCCATAAAATTATTATGGCAAGGATTTACCTTAGGCATTGACAGCTCAGACATGCTCTCATGGGAAGAAGTCCTATAACCCAATGCCTTTTCAAGAGCCCAACGGACCTGAAACTGATCTTGTAATCTTTTCTCAAGCTGTAGAACCTGCATAAAAGAGTTCAACTAATGTTTAACTCAGAGCAAGAAAGCACAAGACGAGAATGAAGAAGTTCAGTTGCATACCTCTTGCTTCAAAGAATCTTGCATTTCGGTCTTAGGGGATTGTTTCTTCTCGGCTTTGGCAGAGTATTTCAAGTGCCCCATATTCTGTAATCAGATTGAATCCAAAAACCATATACTTAGTAATTGCTTCTTATGTTATGATCCAGGAGGATTCACCTAATGAATTAATGTGTTGGGAAAAGCTACCAAATCAGCTTAGCTTTTGAGTTAATTATATGAGTTGTTCTTTATTTAAATCACAAGAATAATTTATTCCATTCAACTAAACCACCACAGTGGGGACCATAACTAAAATTTGACTCAAATGTATTAAGCTAATTATTCATCCCATTGCCCCAACCTAAACAAATAGAATAATAAATCGAAGGCGAAGAAACAACCTTATGCAGATGAGGATATTTAAAAGAAGTCATTTTACAGTTAAGTTTTGGTTGCCCTTATGCTCGAGGTCTTTATAAAACATGGGGATGAAAGGTTGGATGCTGTAAAGAAGAAATAAGATACCGAGCTGCTTCCTTTTCTTTTCATTTTTTTTAAGCAAAAGGGCATAAAAAAAGGTGTAGTCTTACCAGCTTTATGCAGCTGGATGCTTCAAAGGAACTATCTAAGTCATCTTCCTCGAGTCTTTTCTTATCTGGGAAGCTGCCACAGCACAAATAGCAAACATAAAAACGGAAGTGGATAAATAATGAAGAAGGAAGAAAAAGATTAAAAGGCTTGGCTGCCTCTATCTAATGAGCACAGCTACTGCAACACAATTACTGGATTTTCTTTTTAACTGGGAAGGAGTAGGTGGCTAGAGATGTTAACGGTTACCTCCTATCAAAGATCCACTTTGCAATAATTTTCCCAAGACCCAACTTGAAACAGTTTTCAGTTTCATTCACCGCATCTATTACTCATTAATTGCTTGCTTTATCAGAGAAGGAACTTGGGAGAAATTGAAAAAAATAATCAAAAAGAAAAATCCCCAAATTCCAAGCTGGGAAACATACTCTAAAATCCCATCTTCAAGAAGTTCTTTATGATTTAGGAAGAGCTCTCCCACTGTTCCTCTTTTTTGAAGCTCTAAAATTTCATCTGGACGACAAAAGTTTCATAGTCTTTTCTGCTTGGAAAATAACTCGGAGAATAAAACCAAAACTTTCATGGGGTTTTATACAACTGTAGTCTCATTGTTTTTACTTGTAAAACAATATTTTTTAGCAGGTGTGATGAATGCCCCGATTTTCCACTTTACTCATGAAGCCCACCACAGAAGCCATTCCAGTTTAAAAAAAAAAAAAACCCATCAAGTAGAATAGCAATGAACAGAAATGAACAATGAGAACAATAATTGCAAGCTTACAAAAGATTGAATCAATAGCTTACCTCTTTGAACGCTTGTGTCTAGTAGTCACTTTCAATCCATACATTTTACTATCTTCGCCACCTTCAAACTGAGAGAAAACGCACCCCAATCAACATTAGTAAAACAGACAACATTCCCAATAAACAAAAATAATAATAAAAACAATAAAAAATCTGAAAACAAAGGTCAGATACCATTGAACTCCAGGAACAAAACAAGCAAGTACCCAAGATTGAATCTGTAAAGAAATGATGAATCAGAGAACCGGAGCCACTGAGGTCTAATTAGACTCCAAAAAGTGAACTTGTCTTCATGTAATATAGCTAACCAGAACCAGCACCCACAGAGTGATCATTAGCTGCTGTTAACAGTGTCTGAACATAGCAGAGCCTGACATAGTTCAGAAGGATAAAACCTTTGTGCTTTTGACCAGGGAGCCTTCACCTTGAAGCGACTCACGTTGGTCTATAAATCAGTTCACTTTTACAAATTAAAAGTCTTTCTGCATTGAAAGATGAAACCAGCTCGTGGGCTTTAATTGGAGAAGAAAGAAAGTTTGCTCAAGTCTATGCTACAGTTTAGAGCAGACCCTTGCACCTTAAAATGTCAAGGCGTCCAAAAGTTAACAATTTTCGTTGATTCTCTTCACCAGAGAGAGAGAGAGAACGACAAAGAGACAAAGAAGGGGATGATAGATAGTTGCTATGATGAGTGTTAACATAGAAATGTCCATACATTTATGGTCCAATTTCCACATTCTCTTCTCTTGTTGGTAAGCAAGTGAGAATTGTTGAGCACCCCCCCCCCAATTGTCCTATTTTGTTTATACGTATTTCAAGCTTTTTGGAATTGGATTCCAAACCCCCCCCCCCCCCCCCCAATTGTCCTATTTTGTTTATACGTATTTCAAGCTTTTTGGAATTGGATTCCAAACTATATTTCTAAAACAATTATTTATACCGAATGATGTGTTAATATAATTAAAAAAATTATTTTAATATATTTTCAAATAAAAATCATTTTAAAAACAACCTCTTAATATTTTCAGACACCTTTTTAATATCCTATTCTACTGTTTATATGCTGGGTAATTTCTCTGCAACAGATATGCGTTGTTTTTTAAGTTAACTAAGGTTTTAGATATCCCAAGGACCAATTTTATGTCCATCTTAAACAGACCATGCATCCAAATAGATGCTGGATGGCACGTGGCCCTCATGCGTTTATTTTTCAAGCTTATTTGGAGAAAAGGAATAGATAGGAGGCAGCAGTGGGATGCCTCATTCTGCAGTGGTGTCTCCTCCAGAACAAGGAGGTGGTATGATTGATTGAACTGCCTTAAATAGCTGGAAATAGTAAATACAAGGAAAAATTAATTCACCATCAGCTGGGAAAGGAACCAATGTCACTTTTAGCTTGTATTAGATGAAAAACCGAAAGTTTTTCAATGTACCAAGCAGTTATTTTCATGCTCGAGATACATAATTCTGCTGGAGAATAATATTCCAATGCAACCCAAAAGTTGCTCAAGTGAGTCCCTCCAAATATAACAGCTATATTGAGCATTAATCAAGAAAGGGGTTAAGTCCAGATGTAACTTGCTAAAATAGTTTTAGACCACAAAAGCAGGCTCGCTTCAAAGGGGATGAAAGGTTAGGGATAGAGGAGACAATGGATGCTTGAAAGTAATTGAGGTTTTGTGGGGGGTTTTCTCTAAATCTCTGCTGTAGAAATTAGGCTAAGGCCGATACCCCTAACTGTCCTTCAGTGTCCAGCAGACTAATTTTTGTCACAGAATCATCAAATAAAATATAGCTATGGAGCCTGTCCTTTTCCAACATCGATACAAAAGAAAAGACGACAGGGCGTGTGGGTGTGTGCGTGCTAAGGTGGTCAGTTCTCTCTTTTTGTCGTGATATTCACCTCCTGATTAAAAAAGAAGTTTCTTTTCTCACTGCAAATAGAAAGGGAAGGAGGGAGAAAGGCAGAGAGGGAGAGACTGATTCTTGAAAACTTTCTGTAAAGATTTGTTTAATTGAAGACTTATCTCTTGAGATTGTAGAAATCCCAGAAGCTTAATTTAACCTATGAGTTTAGAACCATAGAGCCTATAAGATGGCTTAGAATACTGAAAATGTGAGCAATTGTGAATCAACTATGTGTTTTTTAAGGATCTGACAGACATCCTTCATAGATTTATGAAACTATTAGTTGCATTAATTACATTCTTTAATTGTGAATCACAAAAAACAACATCCCCTGTTGCAATCAATGATCTAACACAGAGTTCCATGGCACTCAAGTTTTTCTTGAAAACTTGAGTGATTATAAGCAAGAGACGAGGTTAGATACCCCCATGTGTCTCTATGATTTTTAGATCAAGAAAGTATCTTTACTTTTATGTCCATTCTTCATTGCAGGAAAAGAAAAACACTAGCTGGATGGTTAAACAATGCTAAAATCCTCCAAGTTTCTGACATGTTTGTGATCTCTAGGTGAAAAAATGAATTTGATTTGCAATGCAAGGCAGCAAGTCCGGTTAGGTTTTGATAAAAAAAAAAAAAAAACAGGTTCAGTAGGCAACAAAGTGGAAGCAGGTTCCAATTTCATGCTAATTTCAATTCTCAAGATATCATGCACAAAGTCAAATTCAAATTATCAAAGAAGACAATTTAGAAGTTATTATAATAACCTGTATGGAGTTCTCAAAGAAGCCTGCAAAATCCCAAAACACTGATTTGAATTGTAACGTGATTACACAACGGGTCCTTGTTCTTGACTTCCTGTGGAGTTTCACTGTGTATGTTCTGCTTCTTTGAAACATAAAGATTTCTCATAGCAATAAACCATTTGTACAGCGGAAAAGCAGAATCTAACATCAATTTTCATTAATTCTAGACCTTATACTATGAAGATCAACTCAGTAGCCAGAAAAGGTGGATTCTTTTGGTATTTCTTGTGCAAGCTTAAGAGCAATATTGTGTGCCTCAAGAACACAAATTTTATTCTATGTTTGATGTTTCAATTTGAAATATGTATACATATATATACACACACACACACACACACACACACACACATATATCACGAGTGGGGACTAATAACTAAAATATAAGAGATGTAGAGAGAAGTGAATGTAGTGATAGAGTAGTGGTGGGGAAATGGGAGAGGGTTGCATTTTGTTTTGTGCTATAGAGAAAGTATAGAATCCCACAGTTGGGACAGGAAAGCGAACTTTCTAAAGACATTTGGACAACGAGTCAATGCCAATCATAACATGCAAAAGGCATCAATCTTTTTCCTCCTCTTTTTTTTTTTTTCGTCCCCACTTCACCACCTTCTCTGTGATAAAATGGTCCTCTCCGAACGGAGAAGGACCATTGGCTAGATGGTCCAAACCTAATTAATTAGTATTCGTAGTAACTGTCATAGTGATTGTCTACTTTTTTATTTCAATGATCTGCTCGAGGGCGGCTCTATTTTACACCAAATACTTTGCAAGTTGCAGCCCTTTTATCAGTCCTAGCTGCCTGACCGAAAAGTAAATCTATATTATTGTTGTTGTTACTATTACAGTTAATTATAAAAATAAAAATAAAAACCTGAAAAGCCTCAACAAATTACTGTAGTCCCTAAGGAACAACATTGTAGACTGAAGCAGTTCTTATCACAGGAGGATGTGCTTCTCTGTGGTCTTCTCTGGCGACATGATGGTTTCAGAGATCTGCTTCCCTGTTCTTTTGTTAGCGCTAGATGAGGGTTTCTTGGCAGTTACTTCTCGGTTGTAGGTGTTTTGGTGGCTACGTGTGCAGCTTCCACATCTTTGAGCTTTTTCCTCTCTATGTTCATGGCTCTACCCAGGAAGAGC
>NW_011500154.1:279286-300839 GCF_000495115.2 Populus euphratica
AAGAGCGTCATCTGGTTTCGTGGAGCTAGTGAGTTTCTTGAGTTTTTGGCTTGGCTTAGGTTGCTAAGTTGTGGTTAGTTGATAGGTATTTGATGGACCTCTCAGATTTTTTATTTATTAAGTGTGGCATTTAATGCACGCTCTAAAGAGTATTAGAATAATACTTAGAAGTTTACAATGTAATTTTCAACAACATAGTTTTATTGATACTCAGCCTATAATTATATACTAATAATTATAACAATTACATATTCTATTAAAGAAAGATTATAGCAATAAAAAAAACATTTATAGACAGAATATTTGTATTAATTCACAAGCATGATTGTAGTCTTAGTGCTGTAAATCAATAGCGGATTTCCTTCACACTGATGCTGCAATCACTTGCAGATTTCATGCATCTGCAGATTTCCCTTGGTGCTGTAAATCAGTAGCAGATTTCCTTCACACTGATGCTTCAATCACTTGCAGATTTCATGCATCTGCAAATTTCCAGGATCTTCTTTAATATGCCCCCGCAAAATTGAACTTCCATCAGCAAGTCCAATTTTGGCTCGTAATAATTCAGTTCGTGTCTGAGACAGTGACTTGGTTAATAGATCTGCAAATTGGTCTTGAGTATGGACGTGGCGCATATGAAGAATACCCTTCTGAACTTGATCACGCACAAAATGAAGATCAATTTGGATGTGCTTCATTCTTGAGTGGTGAACCGGATTGAAACTAAGGTGAGTTGCGCCAAGATTATCACATAGTAGAGAAGGTGGCACTGTCAATGGAAATCCAAGTTCATGAAAAAGTGCAAGAAGCCATAGTGTTTATGAGGCGCCATTAGCAAGTGCGCGATATTTAGCTTCCGTAGAGGATCGAGCAACAACCCTCTGTTTTTTCGAACTCCAGGAGATAGGATTGCAGCCAAGAAATGTGATGTAAGCCAATGTAGACGTGCGATCATCAATGTTACCAGCCTAGTCAGCATCACTATAAGTTGTTAAACACGGTGCAGCAGCTTTCCGGATATGAATACCATGAAAAATTGTTCGCTTGAGATAACGAAGAAGCCTCTTGGTGGCAGCCCAATGAGTGACCGTGGGCTTGTGCATAAATTGAGACAGTTTATTGACTGCAAAACAAATGTTCAGACGAGTTAAGGAGAGGTATTGCAAGCTGCCAATAATACACCTATACTCGGTGCTATCCACTGATGTTGTACCATCCAGGAGATGAAGAGATTGAGTAGTGGACAAAGGGGTGGAAATGTCCTTGGCACTAGCCATGTTTTGAGTCTCCAGTATGTTTCTGATGTACTGGTGCTGGGAGAGAAATAAACCTACATGTGTAAGAATGACTTCAACTCCCAAGAAGTAGTGAAGTAAGCCCATATCCTTCAAGGAAAATCGAGTACCAAGAGCAGTAACAACATGTCCTACAAACTGAGTATCACTGCTTGTAATCACCAAATCGTCAACATAAACAAGCACATAACAAATAACTGAGTTATGATGATAGATGAACAGTGAGGAATCAGTTGTAGAATTCTGAAAACCAAGTTGCAAAAGTGAAGATCGCAAAGTTGAATACCACGCCCTAGGAGCCTGTTTGAGACCATAGATGGCTTTCTTTAATCTGCATACATAATCAGGTTTAGACAGATCTTTGAAACCCGAAGGCTGCAACATATAAACAGTTTCAGACAACATGCCATGTAAGAAAGCATTATTGACATCCATTTGTCTTAAACACCATCTATTCATAACAGCAATGTTCAACACAGTTCTAATGGTTGCTGGTTTAACAACCGGGCTAAAGGTTTCTTTATAGTCAACTCCAGGATGCTGATTATAACCTTTTGCAACAAGCCGGGCTTTGAATTTTTCAACCGAACCATCAGCCTTGCGCTTGATTCGAAAAACCCACTTACAACCTACGGGCTTACAATCTTTGGGAGGAGGAATTAAATCCCATGTACCATGATTCATAAGGGTTGTTAACTCACTAGACATGGTTGCACGCCATTCAGGATGAGATACGGCTTGGCTCACACAAGTTGGTTCCAGGGAAGGTGGAAGGGAATGCTTGGACACAGTGTTCAATTGTTTAGGTTTGAAAATATTATTCATCGATCGAGTGGTCATGGAGTTATTACGGGTTGGAATATTGTCAATTGATGCTAAACATGGCAAAGGGATAGTAGATGCAAGGAAAGCATGTGAATTAAAGGGGAGATGCTCATGATGCAGATTATCAATTGACTCAGAAATAGAAGGTGAGTGAGATGGGGAAATACCTGGAGATGACGCGGAGGAGGCAGTAACAGCGTCCAAACTCGTTGATGATTCCAATGGTGGAGTGGAGATTGGCGAAGAGGTCGTAGGAACGAGAGGAACAAAAGAGGGAATTATAGGGCATGGAATTGGTTTGAGAAATTGATGGGTATGATTAGGTAGGCAGGTGGATGATAAATGTCCGGGTGAGTGGATGTTTGAGACTAGACTTTGAGTTTCATCAAACAGTACATGTTTGGACATATAAATTCGACCAGTTAAGGGATCAATGCATTTGTAAGCATTTTGGGTTGGTGAGTATCCTATAAAGACATAGGGAGTGGACTTCGGCTGTAACTTATGGTGTTATATGGCTTGGTGAGAGGGTAACATAAACATCCAAATTTCCGTAATTTGAGATAATTTGGTTGTTGATGAAAAAGAACTTCAAATGGGGATTTATTTTAAAGGAGAGGAGTGGGTTGACGATTTATAAGATAAGCAGCAGTTTGAAAAGCATGAGGCCAATAAGAGAGAGGTAAGGAGGCATCATAAAGCAAGGTGAGACCTGTTTCAACAAGATGGCGATGACGTCTTTCAGTAACACCATTTTGTTGGGGAGTGTGGGGAGCAGTAGTGTAATGACTTATACCATGATTGGACAAGTAAGGTTTTAACTTTAGAAATTCACCACCATTATCGGAGTATAAAGCTTTGATGGTGGACTGAAATTTTTTTTCCACTAGCATTTTAAATTGGGGAAGGATACTAGACACCTGAGATTTTGGATAGAACCGCATATATTTGGTATAATGGTCCACGAAAAGAAGATAATATCATGCACCACAAACCCTAGTAATGTGAGCAGGACCCCTTAGTATCTTGAGTATCTGAGGATCCAGCACAATTAACAGACATTGTAGAGGATTGAAGTTTCGGGCAGATCTTGGCCGTGTGACCCAATTGGTCACAATATTGACATTTTGGCTGAAAAAGCCGGTTTGGATTAGGACGGCCTGAATTATTATTGTTGCGCTGGCGGTCTCTAAATGAGTCATTTGAGGAGCAGTTTTGTCCTGGTTGGCGAAAAAAACCATTTGCTCTGTTGCTTCCTCTATTTTGCGGAGATGTAGAAGAGGCGGTTTCCTTGTTAGCAAAGCGGTGGCTGGTAAAGTTTGCAGCAGCCACGAGCTGCTATGTAGCAGCCTCCATCCTCCTTAAGTAACTCTCATGCCCAACAAGCATATCATAGAGTTCTTCAAAGGCCAGAGATTTTTCTCGTGCTCGAATAGGAGCAACAATTTCATGAAATTCTGGACCTAACCCATGGAGGGCGTAGAGGGTTAAGTCATCATCAAAGATGGGGTGATCAATAAGTGCAATTTCATCAGCCAAGCTTTTGACCGTATGAAGATAATCTGAAATCGGTTGATTTCCACGCTGAATCAAGGTTAGTTCTTCCTTGAGTTGCATTGCCCTTGTACGCGATTTACTTGCATACAGTGTTGATAATTTTTCCATGCCTCGTGTGAGGTTTTGGTTGTGGCAATGAGAGGCGTGATGGAGGATGAAGTGGATGCAAGGATGGCGCTGAGAATAAGCTTGTCGTACCTTACCCACCTTTTTTTTTGTTGTAGACTGTGGAGTACCATCTGAGAGAGGGCACTGAGATTCTCCATTAACATAGTCCAAGAGATCATAGCCAATGAGAAGAGCCTCAAACTGTGCTCGCCATTGAGGAAAGGATGAGGGTGTGAGTTTCTCATTGATTTGAGTGGTGATGTTGAAAACAACAAGGGAAAGTTCAGGGGAGGAGGTAGGCTGATTTGTGGAAGACATGGGGATGAAATTCTCGTTGGAGAGATGATGCTCTGATACCATAAAGAGTATTAGAATACTTAGAAGTTTACAATGTAATTTTCAACATAGTTTTATTGATACTTAGCCTATAATTATATACTAATGATTACAACGACTACATATTCTATTAAAGAAAGATTACAACAATAAAAAAAAAACATTTATGGACAGAATATTTGTATTAATTCACAAGCATGATTGTAGTCTTGGTGTTGTAAATCAATAGCGGATTTCCTTCACACTGATGCTGCAATCACTTGCAGATTTCATGCATCTACAGATTTCCCTTGATGCTGTAAATCAGTAGCAGATTTCCTTCACACTGATGTTGCAATCACTTGCAGATTTCATGCATCTGCAGATTTCTAGGATCTTCTTTAATACGCTCTACCTGCGATGTACTTGATTACTTGGTGATTCTTGAGAGAGTGTTGGGTTGGTACTCTAGGATTAGATGTATTGTTAATTTAGAATGAAGTTAATTGAGGTTTATATGTCTTATAAGCTTCGCAATTAGTTGTTTCCATTTGGTTGTTGCGAGGTAAGTTTTTTCTTTCTATGTTCTTGCTTGATTTGTTCTCTAATTTCTTTTAGAATTGTTGAGTTCTAGGCATTTTCATGGGAGTTTGAGCCTGTAATCGACTAGTACATTCATCATTTTGATGTTATGTTTTCTTTTTTATATATATAATTGTTTTCATCTCTTTCTTGATGATGTAGTACAAAGGGTGTATATGGTGTTTTTCACAACCTTTGTTTAGTTTATTGGGACATTTTGAGAGCTTTCAATATCTTGATTTAATTGGTCTATTTTCTTGCTTTGTGATTTGGGTTTTTTGGGGTTGACAAGCCCGTGTTCTTTGATTATCAAAAGTTATTGATTTTTTTTTTATCAAAATTTGTTTTGCAGCTAGCTGTTAAGGATTTTAAGCTTTTTATTTGATGATAGTTTATTACCTTGATTGATGATGTTGTGCTTCAGTTGGCAAGGATTGTTTTTATTTAATCAAATTAGAGTTGAATTTTTTTATATTTCTTTAGAGCTAGTTAGTTAACAAATAATCTAAGTTAGATAATAACTTTGACATTGTAGGTTAGGGAACTATATACTAAGGCCATTTTTTTCTGTATTTTTGTTAATTTTACCATACAGTTGCAATTTACATATTTTTACTTTTCTATTTTATTCTATTTCAATTTACTTTTAGTTTTTTCTATTATTCCAATCAATTTTGATCCTTAGAAGTTTAAAAACAATCTTACTATTTTATTTGATAACAAGACATTATTATATGTCTCTTCTAATTTCATATATGACACATATATTTTTTTTTAAAGAGTGTTTTTCTTGGTAACAAAAATATATTTTCTAATCATACATAAATTCCTACATAAAAATCATATTAATGAATGGCTAATGAACCTTTTTCTAGTGTATTTGTTAGGATTAATTTTAGGCTCCATTCTATTTTAAAGATAAGTGTAGGTAAGAACTTTGCCCCTTCTTTGTTGTGATCTATTATTGTTTTTTTTTTCTTAACATTATTAAACTGGAATTCATAGTTATCTAACTATCAACTTTATAGTTTCACCAAAAAACTAGTGATTTAGGGTTTAATTTAGTTTGAGTTTGCATTCAAACTATTCATGATATTAATCTCTTTAAACTTAACTGATCCAATTAAAATTCAATCAACCTTGCTAAATCCAATTACATTCCAACTAATAAAAGAAAAGTTTTGAATTGAAAAAATAAAATGTATAGTGTGCAAATGGAACTTTAATTCATTCTTGATTTTAAAAAGATATTCATTATTTTATTGCATGTATACTATGATGTTATTTTTAAATAGTGCATGATATGTATAACTTCAATTTCAAAAAAAAATTATAATTGAAAATTAAAAAACATACAACTTGTAGATAATGAACTTTAAACATCACACCTGAATCTTTTTTAAAATATTTTCCATAAAGTTATGTGCTTAACAATAAAATTAAGAGAATCTAACGTAATATATATTGTTTAATGTTCATAAGTATCTAATATGGACGAGTTAGATATGAATTATGTACCTTATACTTATTGGTATAATATGTATGGATTTTTGTTACCCATACCAATCCCAAAACCTAGTGGGTAATTTTAATTGATATTTATTAGATATGATTTGATAAGGACTTGCTTTATATTTAGTGTATTGATATCTAATGGTACAAAAACAAAAGTCTAACTAAGCATAGCTAGTAGCAAGTCATTAAGGTTGTCAACTAGCAAGCCTATTCGAGCCTGTTTAACAATAAGTTTAACTAAGGTTGGCAGCCAGCAAGCCTAAACAAGGTTGATTAGCCCAACCCAACCTAACCATTTTTTTATTAACCCAAACTAAGTCCCTTTCTCTCTTTACCTATATTGAACCACAAATGGTTGTAAAGCTACCCTATTAGCCACGCACCACAATGCAAAGACCCCTCAACCTATTTTGTTTTTTAGAATGACTCGCTTATAAATACTATCATTTCACACCAATATATCATTTCTCAATCTCTTCTTAAAAGATTCCTACTCATGCCAATGACTATCTTCTTCATATACATGCCATAATATGAAATCCCTATATTTACTTGAAATGACCATTTTTAACATGCTCAACTTGACTTTGTACCTACTTTTATAGTCTGTAAAACATGCCCTCTCACGCTAATAATTATCTCCTCCAATCTATCTCATTCCAAGGCCACCCTTTTCTACCAATAACAAGCATGACACAACAATAAGGTAAGTTCAAGTGATTGAGTGTATAAATACACTTAGTCAATAGATAAGCAAATCAAGTCCTAAATATAAGATTTCATACACATGCCCATTCAAACTCACATCATATATAACTCTTTACTCTATGTACTTCATCTTCACATAAACATTTTACCATTCTTATATTTATTAACTTAATTATACGAGAGTTTTCTATTATAATATAAGACTTGTTTTGTAAGCTAAATCTTTAGCCTAGGATATAACTATAAAAAGTCCAAATCTAGCTAGACAATTTTCATGAATTCATCATTATTCCTAATGAAACTCCTTATAATATCCATAGAAAAAATGTAAAACCTCTAGGTGAAAAATTATAAATTAATTAGTTTTATGTAAAACAAAAAGAAAAATTCATAACTCTCGATCGGGTTATCAGAAAATTCTAAAAATTTATGTGGAGCCTTCTAATATGATGTCTTAGCTTGGGTTAAAATTTTAGAATTCTTAGATAAATTCAGAAAATTTAATGAAAAATTACAATTTGACTAGTTTTACATTATTAAGCGTAATTTAAATCCAACCATCAAAATGAGTTGAAGTTTTATGAGGGACCTTAAAATATATTGAATAAAATCTGGTTAAAATTTTAGAATGAATGAAGCTTGGTAGTGCTAGCAAAGAATAAAGACCGTCAAATGCAAGCAAAAAGACTCATTAAGGGTAAAATGATAATTTTCCATTAAAAATAAAACAAGGCAGCCCCTTTTCTGTTATGAACTATCGATTGGGCAATAACAAATATGGAAATAAAAAAGTAAAAGAAGAATGTGAGAAATCAAGAGAAAAACAAGAAAAAGTGAGAGAGAGCTTTGAAACTTGTAAGATTGAAAGACTTAAAACATTAAATTAAGAAAGAATCAAGTGAAGGAAGACATAAGAAAGGTGAGAAGGGCTGACCACACTAGGAGGAGAAGAAAAGTTAGGAGAACTTAGATTGGTAAGCATGAAAAATTTAGTTCTTACTTGAATGAAGTGTTTTTAGAATTATTTGAGTAAGTTATCAAACAATGACAATTAAATTTGATTTCATTTCTTATATTCTTGATTTTTGTTAAATTAGGGTTCTTATGAGAATTTGAAGGTTTTGAGAAAAGTAGTAAACATGATGGAATTGATGTTGAATAGTATAGAAATAGTGAATGTAAGTAGTAATTAAGAAAGAAATTGAATAATTTTGAAAGAAAAGAACTTGTAATTAGGGATGAGGAAATATAGGAATGAGGTTTTGATTGTTTTATGTTTGAGAAATTATGTTTTTTTATCTTATTTGAAGTATTTAAAATATGAACAAGTGAAGAAACATCATAAGAATGTGAAAAGAAGGAATAAATAAATGGTGGAAATAATTCATGGGAGAATTCTTTAAGTGAATTAAAAAAAGAAAATTGATTAAAACTATAAGTTGAAAATGAGGTGATAAATGAATGAAAATTTTGGTGTAAACCCCAATTAAATAAAAGATATTACGTGATTCAAATTTAGGCACGTAGGAGAAATAATAATGAATTAATAATGTAGGACAATTTGATTTATTCAAGAGTTGTTTTGGGAGCAAGGCATCATGTAAGAGGAGTTGGGCCATCACAAGTAGATGGTAGGTGATTTATCCATTTCTTTTAAAATTTAAAGTTTCATTATTAGTTATGAGTTGTTTATGACATGTTGATATGGAAGAAGTAGAAAAAAAAAGTGTTGATATTATAATGGGGATGTCGGGTAGTTGGTATGGAATTACCGGTTGGTTAGCATGAATTACTGGTTAGTATGGAATTATCAATTGGTATGGAATTACCAGTTAGTTAGCATGAAATTACCGGTTAGTATGGAATTTCTGTTTGGTATGAAATTACCAGTTAAATTGAGTAATTTCATATAGAATTATCAGTTATATTGGCTATTTATAGAAAATAGTCGGATGTTGGGTAATTTGTATGGAATTACCGTTTAGATTGGCTATTGTAGAGAATAGTCAGATGTTGGGTAATTCATATGGAATTACTGGTCATATTAGTTATTGATAGAGAATAGCCGATATTTGTTTGATTGTTGGCTATTTAAGAGGGTTAGTTGGGTTTGAGGCAAAATTATGAATTACCAAATTAAAAATTAAGTAATGAGTGTTGGTTATAGAGGTCCTATACGTATAGGATTAATAAATTATGAATAGGTTATTAATGTTGATATATAATTCGTTAGTGATGAAAAGTAATTTGATATATTTTGAAGATTTGTGAACATGATAGCTCTATCATTTTTAATGTGTTATCTTCCTTACTTCTTATTAATGTTATGTATACAGGTTGTTCACAAGGTGATGCAGAGCATTAAATATAAGCTTTGTGTTTTAATATGTTTATTTTGTGGGATGTGATATATTTGCTTTATATGTAATTTGTATTATACGTAGATTGTAATATATGTATCATGAAGATGTTTACTTTTGGTACTTATACCTTTAAAAAGTATGAGTAAGGAACTAATATCATTAAACTATTTTAAAAAGAATATTTAGTAATTATAATCGTGCATGTTTAAAAGATGGATGCATGTTAATGTAATAATTAATTTAATATGAATCTTTTGAGTTTATAGTGGTTTGTAGTTAATATTTTATTTGTTAATGATGTAAGGTTGAGAAAATACGATGAAATATAGTTATGTAGAATATTGTATGATGAGATGGTATATGATCTTGGATGGTTGGATCAAAGTAAAAGTTTTGAGTATTGTGATTGAATAAAGTCTAGTCGATAACTTGGTAATATCATAAAACAAAGGAAACTTTGCTGAATTTTTATAAAAAAAATCCTATAATCTTAGACATATTATTCAATAATTGATATTAATAAAGAAATATTTTGAGATTTCATTACATCATAATTTAAAGGTGTTACAAAAAAAATTATAAAAAACAATTTTTAGTTATTTATCTGCATAACAACTAGTTCCATGTTATCATCCATAGTTAGAATAAGAAAGGATATAAACTAAAAGTAAAAGTTGTTTTTTTCCTAATAAAAGTGGAGATACAAATGTGGTTTCCCAATAAGGTCTGTTTAGTATTATAGTTGTTGTTTTAGTTGTGGTTTAAAAAAAGTGTTTTTTGTGAGGTTTGTTTTTAATTTTGATATGTTTGGTTAAAACTGCAATTAAAATTATAATTGAGAAAAAAGTTTATTGTGTTTGGTTAATATGCTTTTTGTATACGGTTTGATTGTAAAATTACTAAAAAGGATATATATATATATATATAAGGTAAAAGATTGTTGTTTTATAATTATGATTACATAAAAAAATGTAACCCTTGTACATTAATAAAAGTTTTTCATTGTCCCATCAAATATTTGCAATTCCATCTTATACAAAATCCATAAGTGAAGGCCTTTGTGATCCTTGAATAGCTAAGCGAGGTACAATATTAGATAAAAAGTTATCTGGAATGAAATTGAGATTATGATCATACTTAGAAAAAACCTCATCATCTTGTGATCGCCTTCTAATATAGTTATGTAGTGTTATTGATGTAATTACAATCTCAACTTGTGTTTTATATGGATAAGCAGACATGTTTTGCAAAATTCTCTATATTTGTTTCCATACCGCAAAAAAATATTTGATCACGTTATGTAATAATGAGTGTACACGATTAAACACTTCTTCACGGCCACTTAGTTGTTCACAACGCTTAAATTCTTATAAGTGATACCTCTCTCCTTTATAAGGACTCAAATACCCATACTCATTGGGATATCCAATATTAACTAAATAGTATTTCCTTACAAAGAATCATAACATGCTAATTTATTACAAAACTAAAAAAAAAATTAAACATTTTTCTACCAAGTTATCAATTTATTTTCAAATCACAACCTTCTTGTGGTTTTGGAAAATTTATACTACTATTATCCATAAATTCAAGAAGAATACATGTATTGTGTGCACTACCTTCACATCTTGCCCACACAAATATGAATTGCATGTCGAAACTAGAAGTGACCATAATATTTTTTGTTGGTATACCTTTTCTCCCAATAAATAGAATTTGATTATCAGCTAATATGCAGACACAAACATGTGTGCCATCAATTGCACCTACACAATTCAACATGTAAAAAAAAAAAAGTAATCATAAACTTTAATAAAATATTTCATATTAAAAAGAAATTCGTCTTACCTTGAAATGTGGCATATATCTTGAATTCAATGCAATTTCTCTTAGTGTGTTCATAAATTATGGATCAACTAGTTTTATGACTTTTATAGCAAACAAACATAATAATTTAAGGACTTTTTACAAACATTTACTAACAGTTTCACTTGAATGTTGAAATCTCTCATGCACTTCCCTATTTGATGCCCTTACTACTATTATAAATAGAAACATTGCCACATTTTTGATCTACTAGTTTTATGACTTCTACAGCAAACAAACATAATGATTTAAAGACTTTTTACAAATATCTACTAACAATTTCACCTGAATGTTGAAATCTCTCATGCACTTCCCTATTTGATGCCCTTACTACTATTATAAATAGAAACATTGCCACATTTTCAATAATGCTCATTCTTCTTAAAGTTTTTAAGCCATGATACATTTCTAAATCATTGCATTGATTCAACAAAATGGTTGTGTCCATTCTAAATATGTTGACACATAGTTTCCAATGACCTCTTAAAACCTCATTCAACTAACGTATCTCTGTGTTGTATGAAACCATATATGGTTTTTTGTGCATATAATTAATATATACATACTTATAGCTTTAGTCATGCATATAATTAATTTTTTTCATATCCAACTGCCTCTTTAAAATAAATTCATCATCTTCATCTTCACTTTCAATGTCATCATCACCATTATCATCATTATTGTTGTCGTCGTCGTTGTTTCCATCACCATCATCTCTAGTATCAGCAATTAAGGCATCATTACCTTCACAATTATGATAATTAATGTGGTTTACAATGCGGTTCATTACATTATCATAAACGTCATCAAAAACTTCATTAAATATGACATTAAATCGTGGATCATCCATATCTTTAATACATGTCAAATAAAAAAAAAATATGTTATTAATAAAATACTATAAATAATTACATATCATTCTATTAAAAAGAATTTTAATCAAAGAGTTTGTGAGAAATCGTTGATTACATACCTTTAAAGTCAAAAAAGAAGGTGTTCCACTTGAATGTTGAAATACAAATGAGAAGTTTGTTATGAAGGAAGTTATGTCATTGGAAAAAATGAAACACATATCCCTCTTTATATAAAAAAATAGAAATAATGTTTACAATTCTTTTGAAATATTGTGCTTTCAAAATAATTACGTTCTGACATATATGAGCTATAATAAGAACATATATATGTTCTTTTATAGGCAACATTTTCAAACTTTCACATTATTCCAACAAAACTAATGTCCTCTCCCAATTATTCAAGATGCTTTGACCCCACCTTTTTATTTCTATTATTCTATATTTTACATCCTTATATGTTTTTAATTTATGCACTCTGCAATCATCACATGTATCATTTTTATTTGTAGCTTTTATCTTTAATTATTGTACCATTTATTTTTTGCTACCGTAAATAGTGATACTGACAATTAATATTTTAAAATTACATTGACTTAAATTTAGCAACTAATCTCTGGAATATTAATTCAAAAAATACACGTACCTCAACAATACGATAACCAATGTAAAAAATCCATAAATACACTAACTAATCTTTGAAATATTAATTCAAAAAAAATATATGCACCTCAATAGTCCGATAACCAACATAAAAATCCATAAATATACTAACTAATCGTTGAAATTTTAATTAAAAAAAATAGATGCACCTCAACAGTCTGATAACCAACATATAAAGTTGATAAATACACTGACAAATGTCTGAAATATAAATTAAAAAAAACCTGCAACATAATAGTCTACTATAATGATGACTCCAATGAACTTTTACAACTACAAACTACTCTTTTTAAAACTGTCATCATATTATTTTGCAAAAATAAAATAAATATATAGAAATAAATTATCGATCATGTCAAATAACATCACACGATACATTTAGCTAGCACTTGAATTTAGTTAATTAATTAACATTTAAGAAAAATAAAATCACACTATGTCAGTTATGCAGGTTTACTTCATGCATACATTCACTGCAACCATTTGAATTTCTGTTCAAAAGTACCCATATTGTATCACATTTCTCGTTTCCTTTATAAACCAAGATAATCCAAAGCAAAGTCGTGAAAATCATCATAAACCAAAACTCTAGGAATTGAGTGGAGCTTAACCATCACTTCGGGAATACTATAGCCTACCCGATACATATTTAAAGAAGTTAAATCACTCTTTGTTGACATACTCTCAAGTAGTTGACCCCATCTTAATAGCATCTGAACACCAATTTCAGATGTTTTTTCTCTTTCTAACTTGACTCTCAGAAAGATCTCATTCTTTTCTTTTGCCACTATTTTTTATGTTGTTGGTGCTTGATATATTCACCCCACTAACCATTCGAGACATGTTAATGTCCAAATTTAAAATCTCATTGTCCTTTAAATCACCACTACCTTCTTCGAAATTAGCACCATTAATGTTGAATTTGCTTATACCAGGATTGACATCATTGCCACTAAGTACTCTTGATAAAGGAGCCCATGCAAACTCTCCAGTTGCGATAATATTGAAAAACATTCTATCAAATTTAATCTTCAAAGATGGTTCAATATCGTTTTGTCTAAATTTTTTGGCTTCTTTTATTTCCTGCATATAATAAGTACAAGTAATGAAGGATTATGAATTGAACATTTTTTCTGAAATTTGATAACAAGAAATGAAATTGTTAAGATGATAAGGAATTTACCTGAATTTTTGCATTCCACCACTTATGACTAGCTAAAATTGTTCCTGGTTCGCTACTCCAACCAACACCAATTTCAGAAATCAGTTTTGACTATATCCTCCAATTCTTTTTTGCTTCCATCCCATTTGTTTTTCAGTTGTGTTTTAATGAATACATGACCAGTTTGTTCTTTGAATGATGTTATAAGAAATTTCCTCCCTATTTTATCGAAATGAGTATTAGATCTAATTCTCATATCTATGGCCTTAATGCATAGATCACAAAATATATGCAACATTTCCTTTGTCCAAGTAGCCTTATCCAAAGATTCAAGACCTTCTATGGTATCTTTTAAAACATTTAACAAAAGTTTAAAATCAATCAATGATATCAATTACTTTGTGGGGGCATATATAACTATGGATTAAATCAATACAAAAACAATCAATGTTCTGTATTTACAAAAGTTACGTGGTTAGCAACAAACATTGACCATATATTTAATTTGAATGAGAATGTTCCCGTTAATTCCAAGTAAACTAGAAGGAGTTGCAATTTATCATGAAAACTAATTGAATCCTATTAATTTAATTTTTACTGTTCAGAAAACTTAATTTATGTTTACTTCTTTATAAAATCTTGAACTCAATTCAATGAGAGTTTTTCTTTTTTTAAATCACTTTATCATATCTTCAATTAATAACCCTTCAGAATAAAACATAATCTTAAAAGAAGATGACCAAGTGCAGAAACACAGGCTGCTTGGATTCTTAGAAAATAGAGGAAAAAACAAAAAGTTAAGAATCTATTTCTAGATTCAAAGTAGCACACCTTTCTTTCTCAGCATCTAAACACACGAATGCAAAATCAAAGTTTTGATTTCCTTCAAAAGTAGAAATCAAAGTAATAAACAGTGAGAATTTGGTCTTATCCTACATTAAGGATATGTTAACAGCTCACTCTTTAGGATTTTTTTTATAAACAAATGCACACTAAAAAAATCTACCATTAGTCAAGCACAAACAACATATAATATGCATAGTAAACAAATCAGCATGGATGCGTAACATTATTTCTAGTAAACAAACAAAAATCAAGTAGTAATGCTGTAAACTAGTAGGCATCAACAACATAACAAATTTCAATTAGAATAACATATAATTACACATAGTAAACAAATTATGAAGTAGCATAGAAGTGAAATTTTTAGCTCAATTAAAAAAATTAAAGATGGAAATAAGGTAGGAACTTACGGGTCTCTCTCTCGTGTGACTTTTCCCAACATGAATTTGTTGTGTTTTTCTGCAAACCGAAACAATGGAGACCTAGCATATAAATGAATTTTTGAGTTAAATTAAAATAAAAATAAAAATGAAGATAAGGCAGGAACTTACAAGTCTATCACTTGTGTGACTTTTTTCAGCAAGAATCTGTTGCGTTTTTCTGCAAATCGAAACAATAAAGGGATAGATCAGTGAAGGTAAAGGTGACAGATCTTCGTTTGAAAGAAGAAGGGACAAAAGGGAACAAGGATGCTCTTTAATTTGGTGTCTAATTTTAGCGTCATGTACAGGTTGTTTTTGAAAAATTTTGATAAATTGTTTCTTGTCTTTTGGCAAAAGACGAGAAAAGGGAATAGAGGGAAAGGATGGAATTAGAAAATTGGAGTCCAAATCAATGACAGTAATTTGAGAACAAAGGGGAAGATAAACTCTTGGTTGTTGAGAAAGTATTACAATGTTTAATGTAGTGTCAGTAGTGAGAGAGAGGAAAACATGCATGAAAAGCAATTGTATTTCACAAACTAAGGTCCACCCTCAGTTTTAGACTGGAATCCACGTCAAAAAACGTGTGGTTGGTATTAACCAAACACTTTAAAATATCTTTTAATTCCGCCCGCCGCCGCAACAGCAAACCCAAACACCATTTTAAAGGCGTGTTTGAAATTATAGTAGTGTTAATGGTTCAAAGTGTTTTCACTTAGAAATGCATCAAAATAAAGTTTTTTATTTTTATTTTTTTTAAAATTAATTTTTCTATCAGCATATCAAAATGATCCAAAAATATTAAAAAATTATTTGAATTAAATTTTTTAAAATAATTTAAAAAAATACGATTTATACTGTATTTGCAAACATATTCTAACATTGGGCTAAGAAAGGAAAGATAGCTAAAAAATTTTGAAATTTATATTAGAAGAGTGAATTTGATCCTTGCCTTTTATGAAAAAAATAATCAATTCTTTTAGTTTAAAAAACTCAATATTGAGTCTTATATTTTATATGTTTTGGAACTGCTACAATCAAAATTAGAAATGCATTTAAAAGAGTTAAAATATGAGAATTTTAAAAAGAATTAACACTCAAGTCAACGTGGGTCAAATGACTAACTTATAATTTTAAAAACTAGAAAACTAATTTCCAAAACCCATAAAAACTACAAAGACCGAGTCGTAATTCACTCAACCTTTCAGTTTTTATTTTATAAATCTTGAACCAAAAGGAAAAAAAAAAAAAGAGGACGAAAGGGATGCTACGACGCCGTTGTTGGAAGTTCGGCTACGGTCTTTAAACAGAACTCAGTAAGATGTGCCCTAAATCTCGTATCTCGATGCCTAGTAATCTTGGAAACATAAAACCCTTTTCAACAGCATCGACTTAAACCACTGAAAAAAAACTTTAAAAGCTTTTGTTTTTGTGCTGTAAGAATACATATTTTTTAAATTTTAAATTAATTTTTTTGTGTTTTAAAATTAATGAAAAGATTTGAAAAGTTTTTTTTTATTGTTTTATACGACGGTATCAAAACTAAATTTTAAAAAATAAAAAAATATTATTTTAATATATTTTAAATAAAAAACCCTTAAAAAATAATCATAATTATAAAAATCAACCTCTCTCTTGTATACATACCACAAGAACAGCAAGTAATATTTTTCCTCTTAGAAAAAATCCCCACAAACAGCCCTTTAGAACCGCGCTTCTTTTGCCTGACCCAGCTTTTACATCTCTTCATAGACATACCACAGATCACGTCTTTTTGTTGCTCCCTCTTCCCCCCCCTCTCTCTCTAGATTTATTATATATTTCCCCTTCCTCTCTCTTTCTCTCTCTGTTTTTTTTTTGGTCACGGGACCTCTACCGCCCCTGTTGCCCACAGAAAGACATATCTCACTGGCCAATTTTTGATAAAAACATGGGACATTTGAACCAAAAAGCACAAAAAAACCACCCTCAGCCCCGCTAACCTTAACCCTCAAGGCCATAACCTTCCAAAACAATTACACCACTACTGGGAAAAAAAGGTGATCTCATCTCTCCTTGCAAGCTCACTCTCATATTCTTTAAAGCTACATTTACAGCGCCTAACTATCTCTCTTTTTTGTTTTGTCCATTCACTTATTATTATTTTTATGCATGTGTGTCACATTTTATTTTCTTGCAATCAATTGGAAGACCTAGCTTTTGCTGCTGCTGGTATGCATGTATGTCTGGTATATAGCCGCTGCTGCTGCTGGTGGTGTCCCAAAATATATTTATACAAGTACAAAAACAACTTAATACCCCCGAGAAAAAATAGAAGACATGCAATTAAAAGAAACCCTTTTGGCACAAGGACTTTTGTTTAGGGATTTTAGGTCTATCTGGTTAATTAAATAGGGGGTTTTTATTTAATTTTGTATCATCTTCTAGGGCATGCATTTTTCACATGATCATGTACCAAAAAATCTGGTTGTGGGTTTTGGATGGTGTGGATCCATTGTTGTTTTCCTACAGTTACTGCAACGATTAATGGTGAAACGATGCTAATGTACGGTTCCATGGCACTTTTTGTATCTGGGTTTGATGGGTTAGGGTTTTAACTGATAATCTCTGCAAAAAGATTGAGGCTTTGAGGTGGGTTTTTTTTGTTTTTTAAGGGTCTGGGCCTTCTTTAATTTTTGTTGTCGATTAATTTATAATGTTTGATTTGTTTCATGTGTTATTTAGTCGTGCTACTTTGTCTTGTACCGTAGCAGAAGCTATGTTTTACAAGTTTGTAAGGGAAGATAGAGAAAACAAAATTTAATTTTTTGCTTTCGTAACCCTCTGTAATGTACATGGGTTCTGCACCCCTGCATGTTGATTTGAATTTTGCTAGGTGCGGAAACCCCCTAGATTTTGATGACAGCTGCAGTTGTTTTTATCTGCATTGTATTAATTTGATAAATTAAAATTCAATCATTTCTTAATTAATTGGCTTTTTTTGGGATTCTTAATTGAATGTAATGAGAGTAGATTTTGCTCCTCTTTTTATATTAAAATATCAATATCTCCTTTTTTTAATCAATTACATACGAACACATTATGTTCATTTAATGAGGTCAGTTTTAGGAGAAAAAATGATAATACTTTGCAAATTTATTACAAATAAGCAACCACGGTAAGTTATGCACATAAGGTGACCTGGATGAGATACAGAGGGAAGTGACTTCACTCAGACTGACTTTTTTTTTTTTAATGCAGTGATAGAACTTTACTGGACTAGTATAGAAAAAGATTAAGACGTAGATGTTGCAAATAACCAGGTTGGGCTTTGGAATCATTAGGCAACTCAGTATCTTTGAGTTTTATTAACTGAAGAGAGGAATGATAACTTCGGTTTTCAACTGTTGAAGGATGTGATAACTTCAGTTTTCAACTGTTGAACGATGTTCACTTAATATCAAATGACTAGCAAAAGTGAAAACGAGGGAAATTTTGTTTATTCAGAATAATGGGTCGCAATCTTTTTTGAAAACTGATGAAAACATGACCTTTTTTACTGTTAGATTGTTGTGGGTTTCTGTGGAAATTCAATGATAAGATGAGTTCATTATTTTAGAGATGGTTACAATCATTCCATCTTCCTTTCTTGTAATGGTCTTGTGAAACATTAGAAGTCATTAACTGAATGAGGTCATGATATGCAAACCTTGAGTCAGTACTGCCCTTGCAATAGTAATGAATAATTTGGTGTTTCCTTTCCCCACCTCAAGAATGATTAGAATTCACAACCCCACCTTTCTAGGTGCTTCTTTTGAATGATATCGCTCATACAAGTGTTGACCCTTTGCACCTGTATCGCCTTCCTTTTCTAATGTGGTCTCCAATTACCTCATCACAAGAGAGCTTCCCTATGGTGGATTGATTGAAAAAACAAATCCCAAGTGCAGTTCTGAATTTTATTTGGCCCTAGCACCTTAGGAATTCATACTTGATGAAAGCAATAGGCCCTGCTCCCAAGTCGTATTGAATCAGAGCTCTTCTTGCTAACGTCCTCTGGTACATGGAAAGCTGGAGAACATGTTTTTTAATATATAAATATAACAGTGAAAGTAATAAAAACATTTGCCTGCTTGCTTTCCTTGTTGGATTTTTAAGTGTTGTTTGAAATCTCAATTGAAAGGGACATGGTATTCTGTGTTTACATGTTAAAGTGGGGATTTTTAAGTCTGATTTTGTAATGTCAAATTATTTATGATTAAAGATTCTTCAATCTCTTTGTCAAGCCTTCTAGCCATTAGGTTATTATGTATACTTGTATTTGCTAGTTGCTTTTGCCCACAGCGTAGTACTCTCTATATTTATTCTGCGGAAAAAGTGCTGATTGTGCTGATTTTTACATGTTTGAAAACTTTTCTGCACTATCCTTTTCTGTTGCTATAGAGAAGAAGGCATGAATTGATGCATGCTTGCTATAGTTAGATAAAGCATTACCATGGTTGGTGCGAGGTTCCTTTTTATTTGATGTGCATAAACCTGGAAATTTGGCATGCAGTTTGATTATCTGCCATGTGATTTTTCCCTCCATATCTGAGAATTTGTTGGGCCAATAATTGGCTTGATTAGCTAACAATAAAACACGCTATGTTGAATTACTGGACTACAGATTGTTTGGGAGTTTACTTATCAAGGACGCCTTTAATTACCACCATTTATGACTGGCAGCTTTTTTTTTTTTCTGAACATTTCTCTGACTGTTTGATTTATTGACCTGCACTAGAACAGGGAAATGAGTTTGGAATGACCAATACATGTTTTGTGGGACTGCAGATTTCAGTTTAAATTATGGATGTGCTTCCTTGTAATGGTGTTCAGCATGCTGGAGAATCTGATTGTGAATGACAGAGTTCAGGGACAGATTTTACTTATGATGGAGAATCTAATGGTTTTAAACGTGTAGAACAAGTTGAAATGGATGATGGCAGAGTGAATGACTTTTTGCTAAATGTAGAAGAGTCTCGTATAGAAAGACAATGTGAGGGACTAGGGACAGTTGACAAATTGCATATTTCTGAAGGTGTAACTTCATATTCTGATTGTCAGGTAGAGAGCCAAAGGTTATCCTGTGATTCTCAGGATTTTGGAGAAGATGACATAAACATACAGAATTATTACACAGAACCCAATGCAGCCTCTGAAAACTCTAATTTAATTGTTGACACCATTGAAAGCGAACCAAACAGCTGTAGGTATGGAGAACAATCTCTTTTAGAGCCTCACTGGCTAGAACACGATGAATCCGTGGCACTATGGGTCAAGGTAACTCTTTTTTTAATTTCTCTATTCTTGCTTCCATGAAATAACAGTTGGTCTTTAGCAAATGCTGTATAGAAAATGTTGATTGTAAGATGTCACATGCAATGTTAATCTTTTGGGGCTTGGATTGTGCTGGTGGTGCACTACCCTTTTTTTGGGGCTCCCCTGGTGTTGTCTTTCACATGTTAGGAAAAGTTTTTTTAATCCAGGAATTTTAAAATTTCTGTATATTACTGGGGATTTTTCCCAAGTTTGATTTTCATGCTGATACTCCTATGATCTTCTAAGTATAGTGGAGAGGCAAGTGGCAGGCTGGAATCAGATGTGCACGGGCAGACTGGCCATTGTCAACTTTGAGAGCCAAACCAACTCATGATCGAAAGCAGTATTTTGTGATATTTTTTCCTCACACCAGAAATTATTCCTGGGCAGATATGCTGCTTGTCCAGCCAATCAATGGATTTCCAGAGCCTATTGCATATAAGACTCACAAAATTGGGCTAAAAATGGTTAAAGATATGAGTGTTGCACGGCGGTTTATAATGAAAAAGCTGGCTGTTGCCATGGTGAATATTGTCGATCAGTTTCATTCTGAGGTATAATTTTTAATCTTTTGTTGTTGTTTTTTTTTTCAAATACTTATTGATACTCATGCCTCTGTTACTGTTTCCTTGCAATTTCTCTCTTTGTTCTTTTAAACTTGTCATAGGCTTTAGTAGACCCAGCTCGTGATGTGATGGTCTGGAAGGAATTTGCCATGGAGGCTTCACGATGTAGTGGTTATTCTGATCTTGGAAGAATGCTTCTGAAACTTAAAAATGTAAACTCCTTTCCCTGTCGATGGTGTAGGTTCTAGGTCTTTTTTCCTCCTTTTCTTTTTACAATGGAGCAAGTAGAACTTATGATCTATAAGAGCCAAACCCCCCTACTGATTCCTTAAAGCTATGCATTTTTTCCTTTCTTTTTTATGCATTGAAACATGAGTTCATTAAACGTGGGAGAAAGCAGTTATGAATAAACTTTACTGTTTGGAAATTAAGTTGTTTGCTGTTGCATTTCCTTGTTTTTTGTTTATAAATTTAGTCTTTTTTCATCACGTGTCAAGTTGTCATGCTCTGGTGTTTTTCTTTGTGGACTATAATTTAGGTGCATTGGACCATTTGAAGACTTCTTTTTTTCCCTA
>NW_011500154.1:300870-316698 GCF_000495115.2 Populus euphratica
AAGACTTCTTTTTTTCCCTACACATGTTAAAACATGGACCTTTTAATTCCGCATTTATTCACCAATTTTTTTTTCCCTTGCATTAATTTAAACACCAAACAATCCCCCTCCCCCCTCTTGGTAAATGATGATGTAATGGCACTTGTCCTTTCTCTGCAGATGATTTTGCAACAGTACATAAGTTCTGATTGGCTGCAGAATTCTTTTCAATCCTGGGTACAACAGTGTCAAGTTGCATGTAGTGCTGAATCCATTGAATTGCTTAGGGAGGTATGTATTAACTTGGCTGCTGACACATTAATTTGACTGCAGGTTGTTCTGACATGTAAAAGGCATGCTGAAGTTAACATTTCTGTCATGTCAAAATTATAATAGAATAAATTTCGTTCCTTGATATGGTATTTGATATATTCATCTACCACATGGGACTTTCTAGAAAATTGATAAAAAAAGGGCATGCGAATGTCTGCTTACCTAAATCAATTAAAATTTATTTATTATGCAAAAACATCCACATTCAATTCATGTTTTTGCTTCTTGTGATTAACTTTGAAATGTTTATTCAATAACCAGTTGATGCATATCTAATGTATTGTTGTAAGAGCTGAGCTATGTGATTTCCACAATTGTAACAGATTGACATAGAAAGCAAATGCCACACAACCTGTGGCCATATGAACTTTCAATACAGTAAGCCTCTCCCTATTTTAGGTTAACCCTGTCTCGTGGGTTGCTTCATTCGTGCAAGGATACATGATTGTTTGCTGGGCCATTAGGCTTCAGCTTGCACCTGCGCTGCCCACCTCCCTTTTCGTGCTAAGTTTTATAATCTTGTATCTTTGTCTTCAAACATTTGTTGATTGTGGCTTTCTGTGATTCAAGGAATTGTACAATTCTATTCTATGGAATGAAGTCGATTCTCTCCATGATGCACCAGTGCAATCGACATTGGGATCCGAGTGGAAAACCTGGAAGCATGAAGCTATGAAGTGGTTCTCAACCTCCCAACCTGTGACAAGTGGTGGAGATATGGAGCAGCAGAACTGTGACAATCTCTCTCCCTCAGCCATCAGTCTTCAAGCTACCAGGAAGAGGCCAAAGCTTGAAGTTCGCCGTGCAGAGACACATGCTTCCCAGGTTGAGTCCAGCAGTCTACTTCAGACTACGAATGTCGAAATTGACTCAGAGTTTTTCAGTAATCGAGACACTGTCAATGCTCATACTTTAGAATCAGAGCTTTCTAAAGAGGATGGTTTTGGCGAGGTAGCTGCACCTTTAGAGTCACCTTGTAGCATGGCTGATAGATGGGATGGGATTGTAGTTGAAACAGGGAATCCTGAGACTGTACAGAACAAAGGTGTAGAAATGACACCTGTTAATGAAGTTTTGGCTAAGGAAAGCATGGAACCTGGGAGTAAGAATCGCCAGTGTACAGCTTTTATTGAATCTAAGGGAAGACAGTGTGTGAGGTGGGCTAATGATGGTGATGTTTATTGTTGTGTGCATCTGGCCTCTCGTTTTGCTGGCAGCTCCACTAGAGAAGAGGCAAGTCCTGTTCATGGTCCTATGTGTGAAGGTACCACTGTTCTTGGTACTCGATGCAAGCATCGGTCTCTACCAGGTACCACATTCTGCAAGAAACACAGACCCTGGCCTGATGCAGAGAAAACCTCAAATTTGCCAGAGAATCCCCTCAAGAGAAAACATGAAGAGATCTTTCCCAGTTCAGACACCACATATTGCAAAGAGATGGTATTGTCTGGACAAGTTGAAAATCCCCTTCGAGTGCAACCTGTCTCAGCCATGGATGGTGATGCCTTTCATGGAAGGAAAAGCTTACCAGAGAAACTTGAGCATCCTGGCCATGATTGCAATAGCTCCAAGATGCTGCACTGTATTGGCTCAAGCTCCCTTGATAGTAGTATCCTGTGTCCTGAGAGTCCAAAGCGCTATTCGTTGTACTGTGACAAACACATTCCTAGTTGGCTCAAGCGTGCTAGAAATGGTAGAAGTAGGATAATATCGAAAGAAGTGTTTATAGATCTTTTGAAGGATTGTCGCTCATTGCAGCAGAAATTGCATTTACATCAAGCATGTGAGCTTTTCTACAAGCTTTTCAAAAGCATTTTCTCTTTAAGAAACCCAGTTCCTATGGAGGTTCAACTTCAGTGGGCTCTCTCTGAAGCTTCTAAAGATTTTAATGTTGGGGAACTCTTATTGAAGTTAGTTTTCACTGAAAAGGAGAGACTCAAAAAGTTATGGGGCTTTGCTGTGGAGGAAGATTTACAAGTTTCCTCTGTCATGGAAGAACCAGCAATTTTTCCATTGGCTATCAACTGTAGCCATGATGATGAAAATTCTATTAGGTGCAAAATATGCTCAAAGGAGTTTCTCGATGATAAAGAGCTTGGAAACCACTGGATGGACAACCATAAAAAGGAAGCACAGTGGCATTTCAGAGGTCATGCTTGTGCCATATGCCTGGATTCTTTTACTGACAGAAAAAGTTTGGAAACCCATGTGCAGGAGAGACATCATGTGGAATTTGTTGAACAGTGCATGCTGTTCCAGTGCATTCCTTGTGCCAGTCACTTTGGGAACACTGACCAGTTATGGTTGCATGTCCTCTCTGTTCACCCTGCTGATTTCAGGCTGCCAAAAGGTGCTCAACAACTTATTCTGTCTATGGGTGAAGAGAAGGAGGATTCCTTGCAAAAACTTGAGCTGCAAAATGCAGCATCAATGGAAAATAACACTGAGAATTTAGGTGGTCTAAGAAAGTACATTTGCAAGTTCTGTGGCCTGAAGTTTGATTTACTACCTGATCTTGGTCGCCACCATCAAGCTGCTCATATGGGACCAAATCTATTCAGCTCTCGCCCCCCAAAGAGAGGTGTTCGATATTATGCTTATAGATTAAAATCTGGAAGACTTAGCCGCCCGAAATTTAAGAAAGGTCTGGGGGCAGCAACATATAGCAGCATCAGGAACAGGATGACTTCTGGTCTGAAGAAACGTATCCAGGCTTCAAAATCACTTGGCAGCCAGGGACTAAGCATACAGTCTAATTTGAATGAGGCAGGGGCTTTAGGTAGATTAGCAGAATCTCAATGCTCAGCGGTTGCAAAGATATTGCTTTCTGAGGTTGAGAAAACAAAACCTCGGCCTAATAACCTTGATATCTTAGCTGTTGCACGCTCTGCTTGCTGCAAGGTGAGCCTAAAAGCATCGCTGGAGGGGAAATATGGAGTGTTGCCTGAACGCTTTTATTTGAAGGCAGCCAAGCTCTGCAGTGAGCATAATATTCAAGTACAATGGCACCAGGAGGAGTTTAGTTGTTCCAGAGGATGTAAGAGTTTCAAGGATCCAGGATTATTATCACCCTTGATGGCTCTTCCAAATGGTTTTAAGGGGAAACAAATGATGCATTCATCTGATCATATAAAGAGTGAGTGTGAAGTGGATGAGTGCCACTATATTATAGATGTGCATGATGTTACAGAGGGGTCTAAGCAGAAGGCTACCGTCTTGTGTACTGACATGAGCTTTGGGAGGGAGACAATACCAGTGCCATGTGTTGTAGATGAAAATCTCCTGGATTCCCTCCATGTCTTGGCAGATGGTTATGATGGTCAAATTAGTAAATTCCCCAAGCCCTGGGATACTTTTACCTATGTAACAGGGCCAGTTCATGATCAATGTGATGGTCTGGACATTGAGGTATCTTTTGGTTGGGTTTCTAATTTGTTTTTTAGATTTGATTTGATTTTGATTATGACCAATTGTATAGATGTGGTATGCACTTTTTGGTTGTCATCCTACATTGGAGATGATTGAACCCTGATTGGCTGCTGAGGACACTGCAATTCGAAATATAAAACACATATACACAGACACACATATGCATAGAGATAGAAAGGAAGACAAACCCCAAACAAATATGCTCGTTCATGCCATCTGCATATCCATATAATTTTAGAAATGCATTGAACACTGCTTTTTTCTCCTCCCACATCCCTTTTTATGTAGGGTTTGCAATTGAAGTGTTCTTGCCAATATTCAATGTGCTGTCCTGAAACATGTGATCATGTTTATCTCTTTGATAATGACTATGAAGATGCGAAGGACATATATGGGAAATCCATGCTTGGCAGATTTCCGTATGACTATAAGGGGCGGCTTGTTCTGGAGGTAATTTCATTTTCTTTTTACCAGTGCAAATAGTTACTGATTACACTCCAAAGTTGATGTTCTTTTGATAGCTGAGTATCTATGATTGACTGCATATGGAGTAGCTTCCTCATCCCCTGAACTTCTATTCTCTGCAAATTTTTTATTGGCCTGCTGCTTTAAGAGTGTCTGGTGTGGTGACTGATACATGCTATTGTTTCTCTCTTCTATATTACTTGCCAATTTGATTCCATAAACTGTATGTGTGTGAATCCTGTAATAGAAAATAACGTAAAAATTTATCTTCCATTCACATCACCACCTTGCTCGATTCGCCCATCATAAGTAGTTTTTACTTGATCTGATGACGGGAGATGGCATGAAAGCTAGTTGAATTTCAAGAAAGTTGAAAAGAGCAGGAATTTTTCTAGTTATGAAACATCATGCTACTAATACCAATGCTCTTTTTTTTTTTTTGTGAGGGATGAAAGAAGAACTGTATTGGAATGGGACGGATATATGGATTTATAGAAGAGATGCCCTCCCATAAAACAATAGAAGAAACAAAATGGAACACGAGAGCATTAGAATTCTATTCAATGTCAGCTAAGTAAACATCCTAAAGGTTCCTAAAGCATCACACCATAAAGAAGTGATGAATGCTACCCTGTACCATTAGAATATCCTCAAAGTTAAGGATGTTACTACTTTAATGATTCTACAGTGTGCAGAACAAAGCACATATCTTTTAACTGCTCACACCTCTGATTAAGCCTTCAAGTATAAATATGATAACTTAAAGGTATTGGTTCAAGATGCTTGCAAGTATCTAGTATCAGTACTTTAGATTTGATCTGATAAATGATAAAAACCAGGATTCTGTTGGCCCATGAGATCACTAGGTCTTAATTTTCCCCTGATGGAGTTAAATAGTTGTTAAACATGTAAAACTTTGTACTCCATTTCTCATTTCTGTGCCAAGCTCTATTTGACAAGCAGATATAGCCTGTTGTTTTGGTTCTCTCCCTGCCTATTTGTGAGAGGTTGGTGGGGATTTGGTGGCCTGCACCCTTGTTTTGCTGATGAGATTTGCATTTGAAACATTTCTTGCTAAATTGTGCAGGAAGGTTACCTTGTTTACGAGTGCAATAGCATGTGCAACTGCAATAAAACTTGCCCAAATAGAGTTTTACAGAATGGAATACGAGTGAAACTGGAAGTCTTTAAAACAGATAATAAAGTAACAATACTCCTCAATTAGAGTTTTGCTTTCAATTGTTCACTGTCTCTAGAGTACCATATTAATTTGTCTTGCTGAAGTACAGGGTTGGGCTGTCAGGGCAGGTGAACCAATCCTACGTGGTACATTTATATGTGAGTACATTGGAGAGGTTTTAAATGAACAGGAGGCAAGCAATAGGCGTGACAGGTTATAAACTTTGAAAAATGCAATTTTTGTTCATTTTGGTTTTTTTGCTTTGTTTTGAATGTGCCTTGTTTGATTTTTAGGTATGGCAAAGAAGGTTGCAGTTATATATATAAAATTGATGCTCATACCAATGATATGAGCAGAATGGTTGAAGGACAGGCCCTTTATTTTATTGATGCTACAAAGTATGGGAATGTTTCACGGTTCATCAATCACAGGTAGGGAATGCTGTTAGGTATTATTCCTTGCAGTAGTCTTCTCTATAGTTTGAGAAATTTGCTTCTTGGAGACAAATGTATCAATGTGAACCAATTAAAATTTCATCAAACTCGATTGAACCATTTGATTTTCTGCAAAGTGAAGATGTTATCTAGGTTTGATGATGCCTATCTTTAGATATGCCAAGCATTAGCATGATGCCTTTATGAAGATGGATTTGTGAGATAAATGTGTCTGCAAAGCTCAGTTGCCATTTTCATATGAAAAAAAGCAATACCAATGCCTTCAAAACATTTCATAATCCAAATGATGCCTGTCTGATGTGATCATATGCAGCATAATGTGTCATTATCAGATGAAATGTTGATAGCAAAGTAGATTGCCAGTTATACAGAAGAGAAGTATAAGAATTGCTAAGATCTAACATATACGAAACATCAAGCAACTCAAGAGAGTAGTTCTTCAAAGACCTGACTTTCTCCCATCAGGGTACTGGATGGACCATTCATGGAACCAGTCCCTTCATGATCTTTAACCCATGCAGTAGCTGTCTGGCCAGAACTGCAAACTGTGGAAACCAATAACCTCGTTGGTTTTTCCAAGGAAAATTTCTATTGAACTAGAAAACAAAATATTTAAAAGAATTTTTGTTGGAGGACTCTCTAGATGCATGCGAGGTTCGTGCTTTGAAGTACAGGTAGACATATTTTGTTATATAGTTGTATTTATGTTTAAAATAAGGTTAACAACATCCCTACGATTGCACAAGGACATCTTTGTAGCCTTTATTTTCTTGTTTGATGGCTGGTTAGTTAAAGACATTGGTAGGGGAAAAAGGACATGACAATTTAGTAATGCCATAAATCACTTTACCATCCACCTGCTTCTCCTGCCTAAGCAGTGGGGTCAATTCACCACATGCTCTTCAAAATTAGAAGCTTTAGCTTTTGGCATGTAATTTTAACATATAAACTTTCAATTGCATCAACACATGAAGAGACTGATTGCCCATATTTTAAGGGAAGAAAAGCCTCAAGAGTGGGGTAGATGATGGAATAGGGTTCAGGTAGTTGATTAGTTGTCTTAAGTCTTTTCTGGCATGTTATTTTGTCTGCTTTAGGCTTTGCTTGTTGATTCACACTTGACATATGTTCATGTTGGAAGCTGCATGCCAAATCTTGTGAACCACCAAGTTCTGGTCGACAGCATGGATTCTCAGCGTGCTCATATTGGTCTTTATGCAAGTCAGGATGTAAGTAATCACCTCATTCCATCTTGAATATCAATTTTTGTATGCATGGAACTAGGGATGTAGAGATACACATGTTTTCTTGAATCTTATATGTAACTTCAAGACAATAGTTCAAAGGAAGTTTTGTGGGATACTTTTCTGGGCTCTTATTCCTGGTGCATGGTGTATGAGGGGTTCATCTTTACTTTATTGCAGTTATAGCATACTGCATCTATTTGTTAATAGAACATATTTGTCTCAGTACTGTGTTTGTATTGATTACTTGCACGTTTCATTTATTTGGTTAACCATATCATGTGCAGATAGCTTTTGGTGAAGAACTGACATACAACTATCGGTATGAGCTGCTGCCTGGAGAAGGATATCCTTGCCATTGTGGAGCTTCAAAGTGCCGGGGCCGCCTGTATTAAATCTTAAAATTTATCGTGCTCTCTCCTTCATGAAATAATGGGATGTGGAGAACATGACACAAGAATCAGATTCGGATGTGTTCAAGGATATTGTGGTTGTTATTCGTTGGCTGATCAAATTGCAAGTAGCTGCCCCAGTGGATTTGGTATCAAGCTGAGAAGATATTGGCCAAGTCCCAAGCAATGGAGCTGGAGGCCTGTGGTCCTCGAGCTACAATCATCTTCTCAATGTCCCGGCAAGTAGCCTGTGTTTATTCTCATTTGTTGATACATTTTCATCCACGAAAGAGGACATCCATAATTTTGGCTTCTTTTTGTATGGAATGGCTAAAATCGGTGCCTCCTGAGCTTAATGGAAAGTGTAGGTTTTATTTTTCCTCGTTTTTTTTTCAGATTGTAGGTATATGTGTTCTCCTGATATGTATATTCTTTTCATGAAAATGCATAAATTGCTAGTTTTTAAATAAAGCTTTCATAGTCATGCATGCCAATTTGAGCATAATCAAGGTGTAAATGTTGCAAGAAAAACCAAGCTACTGGAGGGCAAGCCGACAAGCCCAACTTTGATTTCATTTTGGTTTGCAGGTGTTGCGGTGGGCATGGCCTTGAAGCTTGAGTGCACAGAAAAGTCGAAGCAGCTTGTGGAAGGTGAATTCTGGGTTTCTTTGTTAGCCTTACGAATTAAAGGGGCTCAAGTAAAAGAAATATTATAAAATACAGATTAAAAAGATTGAAGGAGTACAGAGACGCAATACATTAATATTATTCCCACAATTTTCTGGATAATTTAGCTTGAGTAGCAACCTCCGAATGCATTCTTGTAGAGCTAAACAATATTGGAGGAAACTAAATTATTAACACTTGCCTATATAATATTGGTTCATTTTATTTTGATATCGTTGTGAATATCATATGTTGTGGGTCAGATTTTTTTTTTTTTGTTGTGGATCAGATTTATTTTAGCTAAAAAATAAATATGCAAGTTTTTTTAACATGTTTTTGAATATAAAAAAATTCTTAATTATAAATAAAAATGCATATGACTGCATCCTCGCAATTAAATAAATCAAGAATTAATCTTGCTAATAAATATAAAAAAGAAAATTGTTAATGTTAACTAAAAACTAAACTGGAAAACTATATATATATATATATATATATATATATATACATATATATTAAAATATTTAATTTTATAACAGTGGCAATGTATATAGTTGTGTCTAATAATTTTGTTTTTAGAATAATTTTTTATTTAATCAAAATATTATTCATGCATATAAAACATAAAAAAATTATTAACTAAAATAAAGGCTATACTAGAAAAATAAATAAAATTTAAATATTTGATCTTACAAGGATTATATATCTAGTTATATTCAACAACTATGTTATTTGAAATAATTTTTTATTTTATCAAATAATGATAGAAATAGATACACACATAACAACATTTGAATAAAATCAAAGAAAAAACATTTATGTAAGTTTGCACATATTTAAAAAATTATAATAATTTTACATGAAAACCAAGTAAAAACTAAAGGATAATGAAGCAAAAACTAAATTGAAAAGTTGAGAAATAAATATAATTATGAATATCTTATCTTAAAACACAAGCCAAAAATTTGATTATATTCAATAACTATTCTTGAAATAAATATTTTATTTAATAAAATGACAATAAAAAAAACATGCATATTAAAGCAAATGAAACAAATTACCATGAAAAAGCTTAAACAATGTCACACATAAAAAATGCCCCCTGACATGAAAACAAAACACAAGAATCTTATTCATAAACTAAGGCAAAAAATAAATCATGTTTTATTAAAAAAAATCATAAAAGTTTATTAAAAAATTATTAAAAATGAGAAAAAAGGCCAATAAAAGACAAAACTATCAAAAACAAAAAACATAATGGCCAAAAAACAAATGGTAAAAAAAAAGCCCAAACACTAAAGCCTAAACAAGGTGGTCTCCAACATTTAGGATGATTTTGTTTTATTAAGGAATCGATGACTTGTTATGTACCTTTTATTTTTTTTTTAAATTATAAATGTATGATATGTCGATTGCTGTGATAGACGACATGTCGCATATTAATCTAGCTTCGGGCGATTGAAAAGTCACTGAAAAATTAAGCCAAGGGTTGTTTCTCCTAAAAAACTCTTGATATTCAACTTGATTTTAATAAAATCACGCATAGAAAACACCTTACTCTCCTTGAGAAACCTATTAATGACTTTAAATAACCCTAAAAAATAGGTTAAAAAATCAAAATTAACCCAAAATAAGAAATTTTTCAAGTTTAGATTTATAATCTCTGGCAAAGTGAAGGACAAAGAAGACCTAAGATAAAATCTGTTCATGGAATAAAACCTGTTGACACCAAAATTGATATTTTTCATGACTAGAATCTGTGTCAAACGAGACTCTCTCTCATCCACTGGATTCTAATAGCTTTCTCTCTCCTCTCTCAAATCAGGAATTGAAAAATAAAAAAATAAATTTTTATACCACAATTAAAATTTTGAAATATTGAGGAACCAAAATGCTATCATTTAAAAAGTAAAAGGACCAAAGTAAATAGTTTGACCCATTTTTTAAACCGCCACACTCTTAACACTTTTTGATATTCTTTTTTCACACTTTGGTCCCTTTTGTTTCAATTATGACACTCTTAACACTTTTTTGATAATTTAGGAATAGAAGGATGCAATTGAAGAGAAACAAAGTTTGAGGACTAAATTATATAAAAAAAATTCATTGAAGATTGCTACAGTGAAAAACCCACGCATTCTAGTTTTTTTCCTCTGATAATTTATCAACATGATAAGGAAAGCAATTGAGATGCACATAATTACAATTTTTAACCTTTTTCTTTTAATTTTTCATAAGAAAACTTTACCCAATCTAACTTCATTTCACTTGCATCTATGATGGATGTACGGAAGTTACACATCATTTATTCTTTCGTTTTTTTTTGTTTTTATTTCTCTTGTCTTGCTATAGTTTAGTAATTTAGACACTGAGATTTATAACTATGTTTTTTTCCTCTAAATTTCAAATTACAGTTCTCTAGATTTTTTTTATAGCTTATAGTGATTTTTAGGTTGCTCATTTTAACAAATGTTGCAAGTTTTTAGTAAAAGGGCTAGTTTATCCTTATATTTAACCTATCTTTATATTTTTTAATGGCATAAATTTAATCTCTAAATAAAAGATCTTCCATCTATTTTTTTTCATCCAAACTAATGAAAAAAGACACATGATTTGCACATGATATATTTTTATAAAAATACCCTTTACTGAATATGATAAGTAATTCTTATGAACTTGTATTTTAACTATCTTGTCTAATATATCTTTAAATATATAATTATACCAATTATTTTCTTAAGTTTTAGATAAGAGTAGCTTGCATAGATAACTGGATGGACCGTACATGCACGGATCAACCTCGAGGATGGTCATAATAAAAAATATTGTTCCATTCAATAAGTAATTTGAAAATAGCGAACTCTAGACATGGATTCCCACCATGTCATATGTTTATATTTTTTATGTAAAAAATGATGTCCATGTTATGCAAGAGCATTTAAAATAAAAATAAAAAAAGAAACAACTTGCTTTATAGGATTTAATAAATTAGTTTTATTTTAATCAATAAAGATAATTGGCTACGATAATAGACAAACAATTTTTTTTCTTTAAAAAAGACCATGATCATATGGAGAAAAAACCTTTGGAAGTGTATAACTGGATAAAAAAGAGATAAACAAATTAGCTCGAGTCAACTCAAGGTAGTGTGATAAACATGTAATATAAGTTACAAAGGGCGAGTTAACCTGAAAATTCCATGGTCTAGATTATGAGATCAAGTTAACCCAATAAAGAGAAAATTAAAGAAAATCACAAAACTAATTTTTTTTCAAACTAATATCAAATGATGAAACTGAAAAAGAAAATAAGCCAAAATGAGAGGATGTTAATCGATATTAACTTTTCAAACTTGTAATTTGGGTCATTAGACCAAAAGCACCATACATTGAAAAACAATAAAACCCAATCCCTAGCAAATCAAGCAGAGGATGAAATCGAGCTAAGAGATCAATAATAACACAAAATGATCTAAAATTAAAAAATAGCAATTAAAAGGATGAGCGTGAAAATCAAAATAAAAAATAAAATAGAATGCAAAAATGTTTTTTGATTGGAGGGTTGAATTGAAACAAAAAATAAATCTAACAAAAGAGCAAAAAAATCAAAAGAATGAGGACCAAATTAGAAAAAAATACACTATGAACTTGGATTGAATAATGAAATTGAAAACATCAAAACTTTTACGAAAGGGCTAATAAGAAAAAATAAAAATGAAAAGAGGGAGCAAAATGGAAAAACTTATACATGATGAATTTGAATTGAAGGATTAAATTAAAAACAAATAAAACTTTAATAAAAAAGCCAAGGATAAAAAAATAAAAATCAATAGAATACGGAATGAAATTGAAATATGAATAACAAAGAGGATCAACTTGTATTTTTTATGGTAGTAAAGATAAAAAAAGAAGAAAAAACTAACAAACCCTCCATCATCGCCCACATATGCGTATTAGGAGGAATAAAATGCGGCGGTGCATCCAATGAAACAATGATATGGTATATTATGCCACCAAAAGATGCCACACGCGTCATCCAAAGAGTGCAATCACCTTTCATATGATGATGCTTGCATTGCAGAAGTTAACAATTTCTTAGAATTAATAATATTTAATCCATGTTAAAAGATACTGACACGACGAAAAGATTTTTGTCTTTTCCTAAATGCAAGAGTGTCGAAGTAATAAATAACCCGGCAAGACTGGGGTCGAACCACAGGGAGGTTAATTGTACAAATTATAAATAACAATAGTACAATAATAACAACAATAACAACAACAACAACAACAACAACAACAACAACAACAATAATAATAATAATAATAATAATAATAGTAGTAGTAGTAGTAGTAGTAATACTAATAATAATAATAATAATAATAATAATAATAATAAAGAAAAAGAAAAAGAAAAAGAAGGAGAAGAATAAGAAGAAGATGAGAACTTTGAGATGGAATATTAATGTAACGATTAAACAATAATAACAATAAATGTCAAGGTTAGAGGATCCACTAATGGTATGTCAAACAAGTATAGTATAAACTCTTATTAGTCAATTGGAAATCACACACAAAGGAGGTTCCAATCAGATTACAGATTGTTAACATGATTACATTATTCATCTTATTCAATTAATGCTAATACTTGTAAATCTCGTCAAGCATTCATGATTATAACTTATGTTAACAACAAATCAAGTTCCTTTCATAGTTCAGGTGTCGGTTATACCATACAGTATGGGCTATGAGAGTGCCAAGTATTTGTTGTACCAAGTGTTATACAACATAAATCAAGATTAGTCATTTAACAAGCAAAGTATTAAAGAGTGCACAAGATAACAAATACAAAACATGTTAGTATTAAACATTAAAGTCCATATTAAGTTTACACTATACTTATTCTTACACCATTAGTGTAGCCTTGTCACCTTGACATAATAAACTTAGCTAGACATAATGAAAGAAAGAAAAATAGATAAACAAAATAAGAACATAAATAAGATAAAAGTTAACTAAGTAAAGAAAAAGAATTGAAAGGCATAAACTTGATATTAAAGAAAGCAAAGCATAAACATTACAAAAAATACAAAGAGAGAAAACAAGAGCATGATCTTGATCTAGACACGAAGATGCCTAAATGCATGACAAATGCCTCCTTTTATAGGCCAAAATTGGGAACTATTGATTTGATGACTAATTGATGAGTGGGTGACCAACTCTTGACTTGGTGACAATCCTTATCTTCTGTTGTCTGCCCAAAACGTCATTGATAACGTCAAAATTGGAGCCACTCGAAACATAAAAGTTGTAGGCAATTGTCTCAGCTTTCTTGTGTAAAAACTTCAGCTCATTTGGACTTCTAGAACTCCAGATATGGCCAAAATACTTAACTGTGCTCGGGCTGGAGGACAGATTCGGGCTTCTTTGTTGTTGCTATACTTTGGACTTGAAAATGGCCTTTTAGATCTTGGACTCCATATAAAAGTTGTAGGCCTATGTTTTACCTTTCCATCCATATAAAGTAGACATAAATCTGAGATCTATAGCTTCAGATATGATCCAATTACCGAACAGTGTTCTGGTTTGGATTGCACCGACATCTCTTTTCTAATTTTGGCCATCTCTTTGCCCTTGCAATTTAAGTTCTTAAAGTTATCAATCAATCCTTTTATTTATGTGATAGGTCTGCATTTAAAATGAATATTTACCACAAATTAAATATATCTTATATTATTAGATATATTATTATAAAACATGCTTTAGTTAAGGAGTTATTCATACTTCAAGTGCAAAATGATGATATAAAACCATGATAAAAATGCACTTTTAAGTACTAATCAGATACAAATGCCTTTGATTACCTTGGTAATTATAAAAAACCTAAAGAAAAAGATCAAAAGGCCCTTGGACCTACGATATTTTTTGAATCCAAGGGTATACTTATCAATTTACTATAAATAAATAGACAATTATGCCCTTTCATTAGTTTTATAAATTTTTATTTTAAGGATAATCAAGTCTTTTTATTATGTTTTAAAAAAATTAAAAATACAATTATATTCATGGATAATCCTTTAATGACTAATATGCCACGTGGAAAGACAAAAATATCCATATAACATAGAAAAATTATTTATTTTGTAAAGGCAAATCCATCATTTTACTATTGGAATGAGTCTTAATACATGGTGTTTTTTCCTTTAGCTTTTTTTTTTATATATAAATTTTTAATTTTTATCCAAAGAAGGGTAGTTGATATAGGTACTAAATTTACAAGTCATGTGAAATTCACTTGAAAAATTCAGTTAATTTAGATGATGTATCACTATTCCAATTAACTTGTTTTATATATAAAAAAAGTTCATATGATATCCTAAAAATGTGAGACAAATATGAATTATTAAGATTTAAGGCCTATTTTTTTCATGTATTAATTAAACAGATAAAAAACATCAAATTATGTTTTTGTCTTGCATTTATGAGTTATTAAGAGAAGAATCATTTGGTTTTATAAATTAAACTTAACATGCATAAAATTGTAAATTTAAATAGTATATTATGATAAAAGGACATATTTAAAATCTAACTAAAAATTAGAAACATAATGAATATAATTATACATATAATAACTTATCTGAGACATGATTTATAGTATAAGGATAGATGAGCTTCTTATTTTATTTAGAGCAAGTGTAGAAGTCATGCAATTATTCTATTAGTTTTGACTTAAAAAAATACATGGAAGGATATAGTGTCAAAAGATCCTTTGCTAAGGTATTAAATTAGCATAATTAATGATATAAAGACATTAAAAAATTACCAAGGACAAACTAAGCCATTTTGCTTAAATTTTTCAACATCATTTAAAATTTTAGAATGAAATTAAACTTATATAAACTATATAAACAAAAAAGAGCTAGGAAAACAATAAAAATTAATAGGGCTGGATTATGACCTAAGGATCCAAACCTTAATAGATGGATGTTGGCTTTATGGGATCAAATAAGAGAATAAATTGTAACCTAGTCACTCAATTAATAGGCCTAAAACCCATAAAACTAGCCCTATTCAAGACAATAACAATTTTAATGAAGTGGCCAATCTCAAACCTATAATATGATTGATTCATAAATAATAAGAGGATTTTATGCATATGGCTAGATCCATATTGGATGGGGTATCCATACACAAAGCTGAGTTAAATTTTCATTAAACAAGAAGATAAAATAAATATATGCAATAAATTAGAGGACACATCTTGGTTATGCGTCACTTTAGGAATTAATCTAGAGTCCATCATCAATGACACGCAACCTATAAAATCTAGAACACAAACAAATTTTATAAAAACCTCTTTGTTTTTTTGTTTTGTTTTTATTTATAAGTAATCTAAAACTACAAGTGACAAGTACTTATACCATCCTACCGCTATTTAGAAATACTCACATAAGTTCACATATATATAAACAATATTTAACCTCAAGGTAAATAATTTCCATCTTCATTCTAATACTTCATCTTTTTCTCTTGATCCTAATATTTTTGATAACCAAACAGACATTCAGAACTTTATAAGTTTCTATTTTTATTTTTTTTCAAACAAGACAGGTTTAACATTGAAGAGTTTTCAAAACATAAAGGAGATTTGTTTTATAGATATTGTAGCTATTCAAACCCAATATTTAT
>NW_011503294.1:0-11789 GCF_000495115.2 Populus euphratica
GTAAAATAGAAAAATAATTTGCAAATTCCACAAAGCAAGGTATTACTATTTATTACTAGTCCCTAGTAATCATTTAACTTCCATTAATTTATCCAGATAAAGAAACTCTCATTAAATTTATATATCTGCTCAATACCGCTTAACAAGATATTAATAAATCTTTTTTTTGTGCTCAATATATCAACACATAATTATGGGGCTTTTCTTGGAAGAAAACAAAATTTTTGTTCTAATGTTTAAGGTTAACTTCCTTGGGTTGGGATTACTATTTTTGTCTCTTTTTTTTTTTTTTAAATCTATATACAAATAATTTAAAAATATCATGCATCTTTAACCCATGTAACGAGCTTTCAGCTAATGACTCCCAGACCAGTTGGTCTTAGGGCATTAGGTGTTAAGACACCCCTACGAGCTTAGTAACTCGGGTCGCACATACTGATATGTAGATAGTGCAATGTTTGATTCCCTTAAGCTTTTCTCCTTAACCCATGTAACAAGCGTTGGGCCAATAGCTCCCAAGTCAGTTGACTTTAGGGTATTAGGCTATGAAAGTGCCAAGCATTTGTTGTACCAAGTGTTATACAACATAAATCAAGATTAGTCATTTAACAAGCAAAGTATTAAATAGTGAACAAGATAACAAATATAAAGCATGTTAGTATCAAACATTAAGGTCCATATTAAGTTTACATTATACTTATTCTCACACCATTAATGTAACCTTTTCACCTTGACATAACTAACTTAGCTAGATATAATGAAAGAAAGCAAAATAGATAAACAAAATAAGAACATAAAAGTTAACTAAGTAAAGGAAAGGAAATGAAAGGCATAAACTTGATATTAATGAAAGCAAAGCATAAACATTACAAAAAATACAAAGAGAGAAAGGAAGAGCATGATCTTGATCTGAAAACCAAGATGCCTAAATGCATGGCAAATGCCTCCTTTTATAGGCCAAAATTGAGAACTATTGATTTGATGACTAATTGATAAGTGGGTGGCCAACTTTTGACTTGGTGACAATCCTTATCTTCTCTTGTCTGCCCAAAACGTCATTGATAATGTCCAAATTGGAGCCAGTTGCATACATGAAAGTTGTAGGCAATTGTCTCAGCTTTCTTGTGTAAAAACTTCAGCTCATTTAGACTTCTAGAACTCCAGATATGGCCAAAATACCGAACAGTGCTCGGGCTGGAAGACAGATTCGGGCTTCTTTGTTGTTGCTAAAATTTGGACTTGATAATGGCCTTTTTAGATCTTGGGCTCCATATGAAAGTTGTAGGCCTATATCTTACCTTTCCATCCATATAAATTGGACCTAAATCTGAGATATATAGCTCTAGATATGACCCAATTACCGAACAGTGTTCCGGTTTGGATTCCACCGACATCTCTTTTCTAAGTTTGGCCATCTCTTTATCCTTGCAATTTAAGTTCTTCAAGTCATCAATCAATCCTTTCATTTATGTGATAGGCCTGCATTAAAAATAGACATTTACCACAAATTATAGGTATCTTATATTATTAGATATATTATTATAAAACATATTTTAGTTAAGGAGTTATTGATACTTCAAGTGCAAAATGATGATATAAAACCATGATAAAAATGCACTTTTAAGTACTAATCATTGTACATACCTCTACTAGATGTATGAGGTTGAGTTTTACTCGGTGCCTCATAAGTACCTCTAGTATCCCAATTTTGGGCATTTTCAACTAACAATCTAAGTACCGCGGTGTCCCAATTTTGAGCATTTTCAGCTAACAAGTCTAAGTACTCCATTGCTTCATCAGGGTCTTTATCTTCAAAAGTTCCATTGCACATCAATTCAACCATTTGCCTATCTCTAGGTGTTAACCCTTCATAGAAATGTGAAACCAATCTCCATGTTTCAAAACCATGATGAGGGAAAGTACTAAGCAAGTCTCGATACCTATCCCAACATTGGTAAAATGTTTCTCCTGGTTTTTGAGTGAAAGTGGTGATTTGTCTTTTGAAAGATTTTGTTTTATAAGATGGGAAAAACTTCTTTAAAAACTGTTGTTGCATTTCATCCCAAGCACGAATGGATCTTGGTCTTAAATTTTGTAGCCATGTTTTAGCTTTATCTTTTAATGAAAAAGGAAAAAGCTTTAATCTGATGGTGTTCATGCTACAATTTAAATTATTATATGTGTTGCAGACCTCCTCAAATTCCCTTAAATGCAAGTATGGATTTTCCAATTCTAAGCCATGAAAAGAAGGTAAAAGTTGAATAATGCCTGGTTTAAAATTAAAATGAGATGCATCGAGAGAAAAAACTATGCATGATGGTGCACTTGTTCTTGTGGGATTCATGTGGTCTCTAAGTGTTCTAGCACGGTTATTCTCATTATTCTCATTATGAAGTGATTGATTATCTTCTTCGGCCATATTTTCTGAAAATGATGAGGATACCCTACAAAGTCTACCACTTGATGTACGTGACCACACTCTCATGCACGTGTAGGAATAAAATAAAAAGAAGAACAACAAAGCAAAAGAAGGAGGAAGAAAACAAAATAAAAAGAAACAAAAGAAAAGAAACAAAGTTATATACAAGAAAAGTGAAAAGAGAAAATAAAATAAATACTATAATTTATACAAGAACTTACCTCCCCGGCAACGGCGCCAAAAACTTGACACGACTAAAAGATTGATGTCTTCTCCCAAGTGCAGGAGTGTCGAAGTAATAAATAACCCGGCAAGACCGGGGTCGAACCACAGGGAGGTTAATTGTACAAATTATAAACAACAATTATAAAACAACAATAACAACAACAGTAATAATAATAATAACATATTAATGTAACGATTAAACAATGATAATAACAAATGTCAAGGTTAGAGGTTCCACTAATGGTATATCAAACAAGTATAGTATAAACTCTTATTATTGAATTGGAAACCACACACAAAGGAGGTTCCAATCAGATTATATATTGTTAACATGATTACATTAGTCATCTTATTCAATTAATGCTAATACTTGTAAATCTCGTCAAGCATTCATGATTATAACTTATGTTAACAATAAATCAAGTTCCTTTCATAGCTCAGGTGTCGGTTATACCATACATTATGGGCTATGAAAGTGCCAAGCATTTGTTGTACCAAGTGTTATACAACATAAATCAAGATTAGTCATTTAACAAGCAAAGTATTAAAGAGTGAACAAGATAACAAATATAAAACATGTTAGTATCAAACATTAAAGTCCATATTAAGTTTACATTATACTTATTCTTACACCATTAGTGTAACCTTTTCACCTTGACATAATTAACTTAGCTAGACATAATGAAAGAAAGCAAAATAGATAAACAAAATAAGAACATAAAAGTTAACTAAGTAAAGGAAAGGAAATGAAAGGCATAAACTTAATATTAATGAAAACAAAGCATAAAAAATACAAAGAGAGAAAGGAAGAGCATGATCTTGATCTGAACACCAAGATGCCTAAATGCATGGCAAATGCCTCCTTTTATAGGCCAAAAATGGGAACTATTGATTTGATGACTAATTGATAAGTGGGTGACCAACTTTTGACTTGGTGACAATCCTTATCTTCTTTTGTCTGCCCAAAACGTCATTGATAACGTCAAAATTGGAGCCAGTTGCAAACATGAAAGTTGTAGGCAATTGTCTCAGCTTTCTTGTGTAAACAATTCAGCTCATTTGGACTTCTAGAACTCCAGATATGGCCAAAATACCGAACAGTGCTCGGGCTGGAAGACAGATTCGGGCTTCTTTGTTGTTGCTACAATTTGGACTTGATAATGGCCTTTTTAGATCTTGGGCTCCATATGAAAGTTGTAGGCCTATGTCTTACCTTTCCATCCATATAAATTGGACCTAAATCTGAGATCTGTAGCTCCAGATATGACCTAATTACTGAATAGTGTTCCGGTTTGGATTGCACCGACATCGCTTTTCTAATTTTGGTCATCTCTTTGCCCTTGCAATTTAAGTTCTTAAAGTCATCAATCAATCCTTTAATTTATGTGATAGGCCTGCATTTAAAATGAACATTTACCATAAATTAAAGGTATCTTATATTATTAGATATATTATTATAAAACATGCTTTAGTTAAGGAGTTATTGATACTTCAAGTGCAAAATGATGATATAAAACCATGATAAAAATGCACTTTTAAGTACTAATCACTTACATAATCAATACAATAAATTATGCTCAAAATTATGCGCAAAGAAGCTGATTCCCAACACAAACAATGCCTTAAAGGAAATAATTATATAATGAATTCTGTTTCCCATAGCAAACAATACAATAATTTATTAATGAATTCTATATAAAAATATTAAAGGACTCAAGTTTTCTACCGAAATCATTTTATTTTTTTTAACTGTGTATAATCATCATCATCATCGCATATTATAGTTCATTGTCTAATATTTCTACTCATATCAATTCTTGAACAATTACTGTGCAGCATAATCAGCCGTTCACTAATGCCTTCTAATTAATTAATACCCGGCTTAACCACTATTAATTTGGTTCTCACTTACTGTGTAGCATCATCAGCTATTCAGTAATGCCTTCTAATTAATTAAAACCCGACTTATAACCAAATAAGAAACCATTGATTCTACCCAAACCAATCTACTGTGCAGCATCATCTACCAATCAGTAATGCCTCAATTAATTAATACCCGGCTTATAACCACTAATAAGTAACCACTGCCTATTTCCATTTTCTACCCAAACCAATCTACTGTGCAGCGTCATCAACATCAATGGGCCTCTTCACAGTCAAGATTTCTACCGAAATCAATTCCCCTTTTCATCATCAACGCAGTATCATCAACGCACACACATCACGCCAACAAAGCACAGAAAATGCACAAAACACGGGAAACGCATATCAACAACAAAGAAGGAAAATCACATTGGGTGGAGAAACAGAGCATGGGTTTGTTGTGTTTTTTTCACAGAAACCAAACAAATTGTTTTGTTTGGTTTCTGTGAAAAAAACACAGCAAGCCCAATTTCTGGGAAAAATGGGTTTGGGTTTGCTGTGTATGGGTTTGCAGTGTTTGGTTTATAGGAAATATGCAGGGGTTGTGGTTTTCTATGGATGGGTTGCCTGGCAAAGAGATTGGGAAGGAAACAAGCCCGAAGGGCGTCTTCAACTTTAAAAAAGAATGGTGATTATTTGCTGTGACAGTGGTGATTCTTTGCTGTGACAGCAACAATTCTTTGCTGTGATAGCAACAATGGCAAAAGGAAATAATTTTACCGTGTATATGTATGGGTCTATGTTTGGTTTCTGGGCTTAATTTTTGGGTTTGCTGTGGTTGATTTTTCAAAGGGGTTTGGGTTTGTTGTGGTTGAATGGGTTGCCTTCCCATGGATTTTGATTTACAGAGCATGGGAGCTTTTAGTTGCAGTGAAATACCTGGCTTATAACCACTAACAAAGCATGGTTGCAGTGAAATAACAAATAAACAAGGAAAAAAACATAGCACAAGATTTATGCCATAATAATAACAACAAATTAAAAATAAAGAGGATGAAAACAAGATAAATAAAGACATTTGAGAAAAAAAAATTACCTGAAAGATGAAAGATGCTTGCAATTGATCTGCGTATTTGGGAGAGAAAGAGAGTCTTTAGGGATTTGTTTTTTTAGGACAAGGGATACTTTTTGTTAATAAAGAAAAGGAAAGTGTTTTCCTTAGAATAAAGAAAGGAAAACACTTTCCTACATTCTAAGGAAAACACTTTCCTACTCTAACATTTCATTTTTTCTGTTGACTGGAATTGAATTTTCTTTGACTGATTTTCTTTATGCTTGTCAAACATGGGAAAGTGAGGAAAATGGTTTCCAGGAAAATGAATTCCTCGAAACAAACAAGGCATAAGTTTACACTATACTTATTCTTACACCACTACTGTAACATTTTTACCTTGATAAAATAAACTTAACTAAACATAATAAAAGAGAGAAACTCAAATAAACAAGATAAAAACATAAATAAGATAAAAGTTAATTGACATGACCAAAAGATTGATGTCTTCTCCCAAGTGCAGGAGTGTCAAAGTAATAAATAATCCGCCGAGACCAAGGTCGAACTACATGGAGGTTAATTGTATAAATTATAAACAACAACAATATAACAACAACAATAATAATACTAATAATACTACTACTAATAGTAATAATAATAATACTAGTAGTAGTAGTAGTAGTAGTAGTAGTTGTTGTTGTTGTTGTTGTAATACTAATAATAATTATAATAATAGAAGAAGAAGAAAACGAAGAAGAAGAAGTTGATGAGAACTTTAAGATGGAAGATTAACGTAAGGATTAAACAATGATAACAACAAATGTCAAGGTTAGAGGTTCCACTAATGGTATGTCAAATAAGGATAGTATAAACTCTTATTATTCAATTGGAAACTACACACAAAGGAAGTTCCAATCAAATTATAAATTATTAACATGATTACATTAATTATCTTATTCAATTAATGTTAATACTTGTAAATGTTGTTAGACATTCATGATTATAACTTATGTTAATAACAAATCAAGTTCCTTTCATAGCATAGGTGTTGGGTATACCGTACAGTATGGATTATGAAAGTGCCAAGTATTTGTTGTACCAAGTGTTATACAACATAAATCTAGATTAGTCATTTAACAAGCAAAGTATTAAAAGTGAACAAGATAACAAATATAAAACATGTTAGTATCAAACATTAAGGTCTATGTTGAGTTTACACTATACTTATTCTTATATCATTAGTGTAACATTTTCACCTTGACATAATAAACTTAACTAAACATAATGAATGAAAGAAAAATAAATAAACAAAATAAGAACATAAATAAGATAAAAGTTAACTAAGTAAAGGAAAGAAAATGAAAGGCATAAACTTAATATTAATGAAAGAAAAACTTACACAATACAAAGATACAAAGAGAGAAAGTAAGAGCATGATCTTGATCTGGAGACCAAGATGCCTAAATGCATGACAAATGCCTCCTTTTATAGACTAAAATTGGAAAATATTGATTTGATGACTAATTGATGAGTGGGTAACCAAGTCTTGACTTAGTGACAATCCTTATCTTCTCTTTTCTGCCCAAAACATCATTGATAACGTCAGAATTGGAACCACTTAAAAATATGAAAGTTGTAGGAAATTATAGGCTTCTACAACACCAGATATGGGTCAAACTCTAATAATGGAGGTCATATGGGCCAAAGACTCCTGTAAGAAATTATGGGCTTTTACAACTCAGCTTTCTAGAAAAAAAAAATAGAGGTAATTTGGACTTCTACAACCCCAGATATGGATCAAATACTGAATAGTGTTCTGGCTGCAAGATAAATTCGGATTTCTTCATTGTTGCTACAATTTGAACTTGAAAATGGCCTTTCTAAAACCAGACCTCATGAAAGTTGTAGGCCTATGTCTTAATTTTCCATCCATATAAAGTAGACCTAAATTCGAGATCTACAACTCTAAATATGACCCAATTATCGAATAGTGTTTCGGTTTGGGCTGCACTAGCATCTCTTTTCTAAGTTTGGCCATCTCTTTATGCTTTCAATTTCAATTCTTAAACTCATCAATTAATCATTTTATTTATGTGATAGGCCTGCATTTAAGATGAATATCTACAACAAATTCAAGGTATCTGATATTATTAGATATGTTATTATAAAACATGCTTTAGTTAAGGAGTTATTCATACTTCAAGTATAAAATGATAATATAAAACCTTAATAAAAATGAACTTTTAAGCACTAAACATTAACTAAGTAAAGGAAAGGAAATGAGAAGCATAAAAAAGAGATTAATATAAGTAAAACTTAAGCATTACAATAAAGAGAGAGCAAGAGCATTATTTTGATCTGAAAACCAAGATGCCTAAATGCATGGCAAATGCCTTTTTTATAGGCCAAATTTTGAAACTATTGATTTGATGACTTATTGATGAGTGGGTGACCACATCTTGACTTGGTGACAATCCTTATCTTTTTGCCTGCCAAAAAAGTTAGTGCTAACATCAGAATTTGGACCAACCCTACCCATGAAAGTTCTAGAAAATTCTCTTAGCTTTCCATAAAAAACAATTAAGGTCATTCAGACTTCTAGAACTCGAGATATGGATAAAATATTGAATAGTGTCTGGGTTGCGGGTTAGTGACACGACCAAAAGATTGATGTCTTTTTCTAAGTACAAGAGTGTCGAAGTAATAAATAACCCAGCAAGACTGGGGTCGAACCATAAAAAGGTTAATTGTATAAATTATAGATAACAATAATACAATAACAATAATAATAATAATACAACAACAACAACAACAATAACAATAACAACAACAACAATAAAAATAATAGTAGTAGTAGTAGTAGTAGTACCAATAATAATAATAATAAAGAAGAAGAAGAAGAAGATGAAGTTGATGAGAACTTTGAGATGGAAGATTAATGTAATGATTAAACAATGATAACAACAATTATCAGGGTTAGAGGATCCACTAATGGTATATCAAACAAGTATAATATGAATTCTTATTACTTAATTGGAAACCACACACAAAGGAGGTTCCAATCAAATTATAAATTGTTAACATGATTACAATAGCTATCTTATTTGATTAATGCTAATACTTGTAAATCTCGTCAGACATCATGATTAATCATGATTATTACTTATGTTAACAACAAATCAAGTTCGTTTCTTAGCTCAGGTGTTGGTTATACCATACAGTATGGGCTATGAAAGTGCCAAGCATTTGTTGTACCAAGTGTTATACAACATAAATCTAGATTAGTCATTTAACAAGCAAAGTATTAAAGAGTGAACAAGATAACAAATACAAAACATGTTAGTATCAAACATTAAAGTCCATATTAAGTTTACACTATACTTATTCTTAAACCATTAGTGTAACATTTTCACCTTGACATAATAAACTTAGTTAAACATAATGAAAGAAAGAAAAATAAATAAACAAAATAATAACATAAATAAGAAAAAAGTTAACTAAGTAAAGAAAAGAAAATCAAAGGCATAAACTTGATATTAATGAAAGCAAAACATAAGTAATACAAAAAATACAAAGAGAGAAAGCAAGAGCATGATCTTGATCTGGAAACCAAGATGCCTAAATGCATGGCAAATGCCTCCTTTTTGTAGGCCAAAATTAAGAACTATTGATTTGATAACTAATTGATGAGTGGGTGGCCAACTCTTGACTTAGTGACAATCCTTATCTTCTCTTGTCTGCCTAAAACATGATTGATAATGTCAGAATTGGAACCACTTGAAACATGAAAGTTCAAGGAAATTATCTCAGCTTTCCTGAAAAAAAAAAGGAGGTCATTTGGACTTCTGGAACTCTAGATATAGGCCAAACACTTAACAGTATTCGGGCTGCGGGACAGATTCAGACTTCTTCCTTATTGCTAGAATTTGGACTTAAAAATGGCTTTATTAAATCTTAGGCTTCAAAGTTATAGACCTATGTCTTACCTTTCCATCCATATAAAGTAGACCTAAATCTGATATTTACAGCTCCAGATATGACCGAATTACTAAACAGTATTTTGATTTTAACTACACTAGCATTTCTTTTCTAAGTTATCAATGATGTTTTGGGCAGACAAAGGATTGAATAATAAAAGTTTATACTATACTTGTTTGACATACTATTAGTGGATCCTCTAACCTTGACATTTGTTATTATCATTGTTTAATCATTACATTAATATTCCATCTCAAAGTTCTCATCTTCTTCTTCTTCTTCTATTTCTTTATTATTATCTACTACCACTACCACTACTACTACTACTAGTATTATTATTATTATTATTATTATTATTATTATTATCATTGCTACTAATATTATTGTTGTTGTTGTTGTTGTTTATAATTGTTGTTTATAATTTTTACAATTAACCTCCCTATGGTTCGACCCCAGTCTTGCCGGGTTATTTATTACTTTGACACTCTTGCGCTTGGGAGAAGTCATCAATCTTTTAGTCGTGTCATCATTTCATCCAGCTAAAATGCTTGAGTGATGTTGTCCACTAAATCAATAGTTGGCCACTACATCAATAATTCATTATCAAATGAATAGTTCTAAATTTTAGCCTATAAAATAAGGTATTTGTCATTCATTTAGGCATCTTAATTCTTAGATGAGATCATGTTCTTGTTTTCTTTGTATTTTTGTAGTGTTTAAATTTTATTTCATGTTATAATAGTTTCTTATTTATGCTTTTCATTTCCTTTACTACTTTTAGTTAACTTATATCATAAGTATTTTCTTATCTTGTTTATTTATATTCTTTATCTTCATTATGTCTACCTAAGTTAATTATGTTAAGTTGTTAAAAGGTTTCACTAATGGTGTTAGAATATGTATAATATAAATTCAAAATAGACTTTAATGTTTGTATCGAAGAAAGTTTGTTATTAATATGTCTTATCTTTTTATCTTATCAATTCTTAATATCTTGCTTGTTGAATGGTTAATCTAGATTTGTGTTGTGTAACACTTGGTACATCAAATGCTTAATTCTTCATAGTCTTTGATCGACATTGTTGCTATTAGAGAAACTTGATTTGTTGTTTACATAAGTTAGCATCATGAATTCCTAACAATATTTAAAAGTATAGTGTTACTAAAATAAGATAATTAATATGATCTTGTTAAAAATTTATAATAAACTATTAAGGATAAATCATTCGATTGAAACTCTTTTTGTGTGTGGTTTTCAATTGAGTAATACAAAGAGTTTATACTATACTTATTTCTAATACCATTAGTGGACCCTCTAACCTTGACATCTGCTTTTATTATTGTTTAATCCTTATATTAATTTTACATCTTAAAGATCTCTTTAACTCTTTGTTAATATATATATATATATATATAAATAATAATAATAGTTGACTTTCCTATGAATCGACCTTGGTCCTGTCGAGTTATTTATTACTTTGACACTCCTATATTTGGGATAAGACATCAACTTTTTAATCATATCAACTTACTTTTTACAGGAGAGCTCATGGAAGCCACCTTATCATCTCATTAACTAGTAGTTAAGCTCAGTCATTCCATCTATACAAGTTGATTGTGCATCAAAAGTGTCATTAAGTCTCTTATTTTACATATGTATTTATTGTTTTTATTTGGTTGTTTTTATAATAAGTGATGTGTTTTTTAGTAATGAAGTTTGTTTTAATGTTTTGATAGGTTTTTGGAGCTTAAATGAATTAATTCAGAAAATTCAACGTCGGAATTCATAACAAAGAATTGAAGAGACATTTAGTTGAAGATTGAAGCAAATCTTGGTTCAAATAAGTGCTCCAAATTTGTCCCAAAAATCAATTCTATTCCAATTCTAGAAAAGAATATCATATGATTTATTTCAAGCCCAAACTTGCCTTATGTTGTGTGCAAACTTCAACCATTAAACACTCAAGGTTTCAATGTCAATCTTAGCCCAAATAATAAGTACATTTGTATACTTATTTGATGCTCAAATTCAGCCCAAAATCAGCCCCAAATCAGCCCTAAATCAACCCCAAATCAACCTTCAAACCAACCCAAACACAATCCATGATCTTACATGTCCACACAACAAATAACAATTGATTTATTTTGGGTAATCCATTGATCCAAGAAGGCAAGCACATGGATGGAAAGTTGGAGGGGATATTTTAACATTATTTTGGGTCAAAAAGAAGAAGGAGACTCCTCATAAATGAG
>NW_011503218.1:0-12263 GCF_000495115.2 Populus euphratica
TAGTCCTTTTCATCGCTTTCACATCTATTTGTTTTCGATCAGTTCTGGTCCAAACAAAAGTCTAATTTCTAATTTTGAGTCTAAATTGATGTTCTTCCTGTCGTAAATTCTATTATTGTTGTGTCTTCATCTTTTTCTTCTTTTCTCTTTTTTTTTTCATTTGTATCATGTATTTAGCAATGGAGAAAGAACGAAGAAGGATTATAGCTTAAGGATACAACAAACTAAACCATGGTTTGAGGGTTTTAGAATGAGAAATTGATAAGTGTAGAAGATTATTCTATGAACTTCAACCTTCATGAGGAAATAAGGTATAATGCCAAAAGAATTAAAGATGAAAGAGAACCATTGTGGTTATCATTCAAAAATATATACGCAAGTGGTTAGTATAACGTGTGTATTTGAAATGCTTATTAGTCACTACTTTCATATAACGTTGTTGGAGAAAGGTGTTAGCAATGAAAGAATACTAAAGGATTAAACAAGAGGCTAATGAAGTCACTACTAATCCTATTCAAGATTCGAGGGTGAATCTTCTTGAAGAGGTAGGGAATGATATAGTTTAGGTTCAACCTTGGATTCCTTATAGTAAGCATTCAGTTATGTGTTCAAGATTAGTTGTTAATACGGTTTAGTATATAGTTTAACCTAGGGTTTTTCATGATGAGTTTTTAACTAAGGATGCATTCGGTTAGATTGAGGTTCTTATGGATGACGAGATCGGCCCAATTCTTTTTGTAGGTAATTTGTCCAAATCAGAACAAGCTATGCATAAGATGTTTTTAGATAGCAAATAAAGTTTATTTAGAGTATATTTTTGGTTTGATTTAGTCCCTATTAATAAATATGAGTTTGGGCCACAAGAGGTCCAGAGTTAGCTTGGGTTAATTAAGATGTTAGGATTAGATCAGATTTATTTAGGGTTAATTTTCTAATTGCATAAAGACTTAAATCAGCAAAATATTCTCCTAAATTCAAGAAAATTTTGTTTATTATTTTGCCTATTATTTAGAAGAATATTTATCAATAAATGAGAAAGTTTCCTATTCAACAAATAATGTTAAGGGGCTACCAGATCTAATTTCATAAGCTAGAAAGGAAACTAAATTGGCAGGTATTAAAAAGAAAGATTTTCTTTATTAATTGTCCATGTGTAACAAAGAAAATAAAAAAAACAAAGTGAGAAGATTTCAGAATTAATTCCACATTCAAGTCATATTTTCTAGCCTATTTAGGACTTATTAAGGGTGGAAAATATGATTTTAGCATATTTAGGATATTAATTTCATATTTTTATTATTTTCTTCTTAGTCTTTGGTTTATTATTACTTATTTGAGTCAATTTTATAAGTGAATTCAATCCAACCTATATATAAGGATCCATTAGGGTTATTTGAAACATTATATAAGTGTTTTGTATGCTAAAAAGCAGGTAGCCATGGATTTATAAAATAAATTTGTGTTTTGCATGATGCACATTATATCTGCTGGGACAAAGATCAAATCTGACTTATCAAGGTATAAGTGACCTTGTGGCATCATGCGATTCAATTTCAATAGTGTTAATGTCTTATGAAAAATTTTCATTGTATCACACTTCTCAAACTTGATTTTCAGCTTTTCTAAGAAAATATCATCTTTGTCGAGAGGAGAACCAATATTTTGTTGTAATATATTTTTGTATAAAAAAAATGTATTGCTTAACTTAATTATAGATAATGTAAAACATTTGACTACTTTAAGTAAGTTTATGGTTGTATGTTTATTCAAACATAATTACACTTTAAAAAGAAAAAAGAAAAAGACATATGTGTCTTGAATATATCTCAAATTATATTAATTGTAAATGTTTGTTCTATCATATGTTATGATAATATAATGTCAAAACACTAATTCTATTGAGAGATTATTGAGTAAAATGGGAAGTTGATGTTATAGTTAAGGTATTTAAGCCCAGATGATGGGATAAATACTATAATTGATGTTTACGGGTTGGGAAACTATCAACTTGGTAATGAAAATATAGAGAAAACTTTACTGAAATTTTGATAAAATATGTATACATAAAAAAAAAATGAAGTTGTTACAATGTGTCTAACCTGGATCGCAGGTTAATCTAAGTTCACTCAAGTTTTTTTTTTTGTTCTTTTCTTAATTGAATATATGTTTTACCAATTTCATCTTTTATTGTTATGTTAATTGAGAATTAAATTTTATAATTTATTTTAATTTATTTTTTATGAGATTATTATAGTTTCATAACTCGAGTTATAAGTATAGCTGATTAACTTAAGTTTATCCAAGTTGATCCAATAAGTTACTATCTCAATATTTTCTTTGAAAAATATATCATTTACTATGTCACCATCATAATATTTTAAAGATACATCATCTAATATGCGTTAGATATGAAATTCATTACAAACATTTTAAAAAATAAAACATATATTATCAACATCTAGATATTTTTTTTACATTAAATAAAAAGCTAACCCATAACATAATATAAACCAATCTTGGAGTTTCCACCTAACATTCATGGTGAATTCCAACCAATTCCAACCAAATACCATTAGCAACCAACAAAGTTAATATTTCAAATCACATTTATTAATGTTATCAAAAACCCGTGAACTTAAATCTAACTTTTAAAATCATTTTCCAATACTTTTTAAAATAAAAATACAATTTATATTATATATATTTTTGAAAAAAAATTATCTCATTTAAATATTTATAATTTTCATATGATAATTTTTTTTAATGATATTTCATCAAACTTAATAATTAAATTATGTGGACCTTATCAGCTAGGCAAGGGGATGTCTTGTTCCTTTATGTTAGTTGAATTAATATTTTTTTGTGATGCCAAACATTGTTTTTGCATTATTATTATATTATATTTTAAAATACATGGAAAAATATTATGTTGGTATTGTGTATATAGAATGTTTGTATTGTAAATTATATTATAGATATAAATTATTTGTATTGTAGACCACATTGTAGATGTTCAGGAGCCCATGAAAGGTGATGTCTTTTTTATTTTTTATTCCAAAAGCTATTAACATATGTTGGGCCATGACATGACCACCTGACCCAAGTATCATTGGTACGGCATGGTTGTCATATCAAAAATTCTAATTAAATAAAAAATTAATTAGAATTTTTATTTAGAATACTTTAAGGATAGTTTAAATTTTTTTATAAAAAAATAAAAAACAAATTATAAAAAAATTGATTCAGCATGGCCACCAAACCCAAGAAATGTTTATAAAAAAATAAAAGCAAATTATAAAAAAAATTAGAATTTTTGTTTAAGATACTTCAAAGATAGTTTAAAATTATTTTTATAAAAAATAGAAAACATTTATAAAAAATTATTTATGATAATTTAAGAGTAATTTAAATGATTTTTTATTAAAAAATATAAAAATAATTAATTAACATTTCTGTTTAGAATATTTCAATGGTAGTTTAAATATTTTTTTATAAAAAAATATTAATTAAAATTTCTATTTACGATACTTCAATGATAGTTTAAATATTTTTTATGAAAAAATAAGAACAAATATAAGCAATTAATTAGCATTTTAGTTTAAGGTACTTCAAGGCTAGTTTAATTTTTTTTATAACAAATAAAAATAATTAATTATGCATGACTACTAGACCTAAGCTTTTTTATAAAAAATTAATAAAAAATTTAATTAGAATTTCTATTTAGGATACTTCAAAAATAATTTAAATGTTTTATAAAAAATAAAAAACATTTATAAAAAATTATATACAATACTTCAATGGTAGTTTAAATGGTTTTTTAATAAAAATAAAAAAAATTATAAAAAAAAATTACTAGCATTTTTGTTTAGAATATTTCAAGAGTAGTTTAAATGTTTTTTTATAAACAAATATAAGACATTTATAAAAAAAAAAATTATTTATAATACTTCAAGGATAGTTTTATTGTTTTTTTATAAGAAAAATAAAAAATAAATAAATAAACATTAGCATTTTTGTTTATGATACTTCAAGTATAGTTTAAATTTTTTTTATAAAAAATAAACCAAATGGAAAGGAAAACTAATTAGAATTTTGTTTAAAATACTTTAAGGACAATTTAAATGTTTTTTTAAATAAAAAATATTTTTAAAAAATATTAATTAATATTTCTATTTAAAATATTTAAAAAGTAGTTTAAATATTTTTTATTAAAAAATTAATTAGCATTTCAGTTTAATGCACTTCAAAGGTGGTTTAAATATTCTTTTATAAGAAATAAAAATATTATAAAAATAATTATTTAGATAAGGCTACTAAATCCAAGTTAATTGTGTTTGATATGGCTGGGGGGGGGGGGGAAGGTGGTGGGTGTGGCTTTGTTGCGAACTGTCTTGGGTTTAGCTTGGCTACTAGATCTAAGTTTTTTAAGTCTAGTATAATTGACAAACTCAAAACACTTAAAATATTCTTTATATTTTTAATATTTATTTACATATAAAAATAAAATTATTATTGACCCGCTGCAAAACCCAACTAATATGCCAATTTTTTTAAAAAAATAAAACACACCAAAAATATTTTTCAAAGTAAATCCATTAAATTCTATTAATTGCCTAGAGTCTCAAGATTCAACAGGTTTTGCTAGCATTGAACCATTGAGACGTGAGAAATCTAACCAATTTTCTTTCGACTGCAACATGGATATGATAAATTTACAGTCTGTTTTTAGAAGAGGAAGCGGAAGCGGAGGCGGCAGGCATTCTATATTCTCGTTAAAAAAAAAAAAAAAAAAACTATCTTAATTAAGCCTGGTTGCAGGAAAATAATTTTTTCTAAAAAATAAATTATAAAAAAGTAAAATTTAAAAAAATAAATTATTTTTTAATATTTAGTAATATAGTAAAAAATAGATTGAAAAACATTTTTCTATATTTGGTTATATCATGAAAAATGAGATAGAAAATAACTTATTAATATTTTATTGCCAAGTCAAATTTTTCTTTGACTAGGAAGTGTTTTTCATTAACCAACTTTTCTAATGACAAATAAATATAAAAAAATTTAAAAAATAATTTTCTAAAAAACAAATATAACTTAAGTATAAATTTAAAAGATGGGTGTTTTTTACTGTGTCAGTATGCATTGTTTATGTTCTCATATGTTACTATAGATTGTACTATATATTATAGATTGTATAAAACATTTTATTTTTTTTAATTTGATCTTCAAATTTGTTTTTTTATGATTTAATCTTAATTGAAGTCTAGTTAATTTTGATTTTTTATAAAATAATGGGATTGAAAAAAGAGAGATTGAAATGAAAAATACATTAAACATGGATGGTGTGTAAAGAGTTAAAAAATACATTTTAGTCCTTCAACTTTAAAAATAACATAAATTATACAATTTGTTACCTCAATATTATTCAAATTCAATTTTAGTATAAAAGTTTATTTTTGTAATGTTTTAGCATCTAGTTGAGAAAGGAGAGAGAGAGGTCGCTGAATTTCAACAGTAGATAGAAAAACATGTCATTGACATCGATTTAGACAACCAAAACAGATGATATTTATGTCAAATAGTTCTAATTGATGAGAGGAAGTGGTTTATTTTACTTTTAATGTGAAAAAAATAGATCTAAGCTCAAGTTAATTTTTAGTTTCTGGTTGATTCTAATTTTTTAAACAATTTTTAAGGTTTTTTAAGCTATGGTTAAGTTTATCATAGTTTCTAAAATATTTTATAGGTGTTTTGGGTAAAAATAATGAGTTGAAAATGAGTTTTTGGGTGAAACAATTTAAGCCCTAATTTTTTAACAACTACAACAGCTAGAATCTAGGCAAATCAGACTATATATCATCTAATATTTTTTTTCAAATAGATTTTCCAATAAAAAAATAGATACTCATCCATGCAAGCCTTGATAAAATAGACCAAGTGGGCAGCAACACCTAATTTTTGTTTTTAGTTTTTTCTAATTTTTTAAATTAAAAATTTTTTGTGGTTTTTTCTCTAACATTTCTTAATTTATATTTAGATTAATACTCCTTATCTCTTTCATTTTGTTTAGAGGATTATATTTTAAATGATGATTATTTTTTTAGTTATGCATTTAAATTTAAAGAGTTTTTTTATTTATCTATAAATTTTTTTCTTTTGTATAGATGAACTTTATTTTTAAAAATAAAAAAATTTATTTTCAAATAATATTTTTAATAAGTGCAGTCTTGTATAGTGTTTTTTTTATTTTTAATTTTATTTAATCAATTTAATTTATATCTTTATTTTTATTATCATTTGCTTGAATAACAAATTATTTTAATAAATAAATTTAACAAACATAACCAAATAAATATCTTATCTTTTAAGATTAAATATTTTGATTTATATTTAATTTTTAATTTTTTAAGTTTTATTTTTAAGTATTGTTTTGACTTTTTATTTATTTATTAGCATATATGATTTTTAATTTATTTGATTATATATATTTAAAAAAAATATTTAAACTAAATTTTTTAAATTATAAAACGTATTAAAAAAATTTATATATATAATTTTTTAAAAAAATAAAAAAAATTTAACCCACGGCAATTACAGATAACACAATTAGTTAGATCCAATACTTGCTGCTGCAGCAGTAAATTACTTTTCTATCTTTTCCAATGGAAATAAATAAATAGCAATAGGGAAGGTGTTGCACATGACAACTTTCCCAACCACCAGAAGTCTTCCCTTCCAGAGAAAGAACGGTAGATGAAAACTTGAAATGAACTAAACAGCCTCAAAGAAACCTTACAAAGACGATTGATTCAAGTGTAAATTATATTTATACAGAGAGAGAGAGAGAGAGAGAGAGAGTCCTATGTATTAGTCTTAGCTCTGCTTTCTGTTTTGGTTTTGTGTAGATTCAGAATGAGCTGCTTGTATGAAATTAACAGGTGGTGGAGAAGCCACGTAAATCTGTGGACACTGTACTTACTGTTCCTAGGTCAGATGGTGTCTTTTGTGCTTGCAATGGGCAGCATCACTTCTTCTCTAGTAGCCAGTCTTGGTAACCTCTTCACTGCTGCTCTGCTGCTGTTCTTGTTAGCTTTATATATGAATTCAAGATATTGCATGTTGTGGGCATCTGGCTGCAGGTGTTGACGCGCCCCTTACACAATCATCCTTCAATTACTTGGCCTTAGCTTTGGTTTATGGCAGCATATTGCTCTACAGGCGCCAAAAACTACAGGTTTCTTGCTCTTCTCCCTTTACTTCTGGGGGGGAGGAGGGAATGATTAACATGTTTGTGTTGGGATATTCTGCAGGTTTCTTGGTACTGGTATCTCCTTCTGGGCTTAGTTGATGTTCAAGGAAATTATCTTGGTAAGTAATGATGGCTTTATTTCTCTAATCTCTCTGGGCTTCCACTCTGCATAAATCATGCTTGCGTTTCATTAATGGTGGCTTATTTCTCTAAGCTTTGTCTCCTTTCACTCTGCATAATTAATCATGCTGGCATTTCATTATGTGGGTTAACATCAAGACACCTCCGAGATTAATGGTTTGGATAGTGGATGTTTAATTTAATACCAATTGCCTTTCAATCATTTTATTATCCTAAAGAAAAAGAATGACACGTGCTGTCGTTCATACCGCAGCTTCAGTGAGCGGTGCTTGCTGGTTAGAGTCATAGGTCCAAACCACATGGCCATTTCTGCTTTGGGAGGCGATGTTTGTTTTTCTGTTTTGAAAATATTTTAAAATTTTTTATATTGTTTTGATGTTTGATATTAAAAATAATTTTTTTAAATTATATTTTTTTAATAAAATACTTTAAAAAAACTATTATTTTAATAAAAAAAACAATAATATTAATACCATCGATCCATGCTTGCAGGATAATAGTAATTACCCACCAAAAACACCCATTTGAAAGGTAAATGTACCACCACCCTCTTTCCTCTTAAGAATTCAACTCGTCAATAAATCTTACTACCAAACATGACCTTACTAGCCCTACCTTATGGCTTCTCCTCTTTAAGGCATCAATGGCAAAATCGCATCTCATGATGGGTACTCAAAACAAAACCCAGCCATACGAGGCCCGATAGCAAAATGGGGATACACGCCTCCCATCCTGTAAGAAACTAAACTATACATTTTTTTTCTTGAATAATTTATATTTTAAAATAAATGTATTGTTAGGTTTATATTTTAATTATATATATTTAGCCACTCATGAAAATATACTACTAAAATTTTTAGATTTATCGATAGAATTTATTATAGGCATTTATTTATACTCACAACCCATCTGCAAAAGACCTACTAACAGGTTCACGAATAAAAATAATTTATTGGAAAAATTGTTGTTAGTGATTTGTAGTTTGTTGGTGAATCCGTTGATAATAATTTTAAACAATGATAGTGACATATATAGTAAATTTTTTCAACTTTTTAGAATAAACAATGGTAGTGACATATACAGTAATCACTTTAGTAATAATTTAAAAATATATTTTAAAAGATCTATTAAAAAAATAGAAAATAATGAAAAAATAAATTAATATAAATTTAAATATTTATTATAAATTTAAATATTTATAAGTTCAAATGGAATCAATTTAGAATAGAAGTGTTGAAGGAGTAGGGTCTAGATTGTGGGTTGAATAAAAAGGAGCACACATACTACTCATTTGTGATCTCATCTTAGCACCAATTGATAGAGTTTGGTCGTCTCACCATTGAGTTATTCATAATTAGCAGCTAGATGAATCGTTCGAGGTTGAACTCGCTAGTATAGAATAGCCTCAAACTCTAGAGTTTGAATGCTTGGAACCAATTGCGAGCATTCGAAGATTGAAACACTATAAGTTGTCCTCAAGTCCTTCGTCGTAATGTTAAAGAGACCATACACTTTATTTTTATTAGGTCCAACGAACTATCCTACCTCCAACCACAAATCCAAATCGAGATTTAAATGAGTTGAAAGATTGTCATTGTATCTCTCCTTCAACCGGATGTTATAAAAACTTAAGAAAAAATAGTTGAAAATAACATACCACAAAGTGTTAAGCTCAGCTATGCACAAGCTATTACACCCTTTTTGGCGATTATCAATCCACACATACATTTCCATAAAAAGCTTCATCATGGTTGGATCATGTCCAAGAACCATAATCAGTAAAAGAATATTGTTGTTAGTTAAATATATTTATAAAAAATAACAAGTAAAAAATGGATGTAATTGTTTCGCATGCGAAGCAACAGAATGGAGTTGCTGGTGTGCATGGTAATGAAACCATGAACACGCTGGTTCTGCTTCTTTGTATTGGAGTGTGATTGTCATATAAAATGATTGAGCATCACATGCTGAATAAATTTTGCCCACAAGATCTTTGAGATATATAGCAGCCTGAAATCCTTCCAAACCATCACCTCTTTCCAGTTTATAAGCTCTTTTTTATATATATATATTTTAGTTTTTTTTTACATCTCATGCCAAAAATCATGTAACCTATATGGTACAAATAAAATATATGTTAGTAAATGAATAATAAAATCGAATAAAAGGATTAAAAAAATTATCTTGATTTCAATCTACAATAGCATTGTCAGCGGATTAAGAAAATTATCTTGATTTCAATCTGTAATAGCGTTGTCAGCTTTATTAATTAGGATGTTTGGAAACCTGACTCTATTGAAACATGAAATTTTCAGTGATGATTTCATTGTCGATGTTATGGTTCTGGCAGCCTCGATGTATGTAAACCTAAAATTTATGATGCTGCTTTAAATTAATTTTAAGAAAAAAAATATTAACATATGGTCATTGATGTGTTCTTTGTCTTTCTATATTTTTACAATGACAAAACAAAGATATATTCATTTTAGTCTTGATTTTATCTTTTATCTTCCCTTGCATGTCCATAATCATGTTGAAAATATTTTCAAACATGTTATTTTCAATGTTCATGGTATCAAAGTTATGACAGAGTAAATTAGTCTTCCAATAAGGAAGCTCTCAAAAAATATTTTGTTTCATCCAATTATGAGTCAAACCAAAAATAGAAAACTTTTACTTACCAGATTGAAGATCAAACACAATTTTATCATACTCTGACTCCACATCATATAAAATCCCTTTTAACTTTACCAACAAAAAAGTTATTTTTGTTCTTTCTGTACTTATAATCTATTGGCAAGAACCATCAATGGCGTTTAAAAAAAGAACATTTCACTATCATTTGTTAACGTGACGGCCTTGTTATTTTCTATATAATATGGACAAGCAATTTTTTCATGCATGCTCAAATAAAAAACTATTTCATACACAGAAAAATCATTAAGAGTTCACATCAAATCTGCCTTCATTTGGAAATTATGTTTTCTCAATATATCATATGTCAAAGCTCCAAATGACCACAACTACTTCAACTCATCAATCAACGAATGAAGACAATCATCATATTCTAACCTGGACTATTAGGATTGGGTATAGTTATAGATAAAAATATGAACTTAGCCTCATACACATCCCTAGTGGCAAGTTGTAAACTGTGAGTATTGTGAGTATCAACTGCCAACAAAAATAAAGAGCAACAAATAACTCGAATGGATTGAATTTGTTTATATATAATCCAAGACACATGTTTCTTAATTCCACTGAAAACTTAGGATTCACCCTATTAAAATGTTTACAGGCTTTTCCATCAGAATGGTGTATCATCACTCCATCCACCGCACCATGTAAATGATGTTAAGTCATGTACTTAGTAATTTTTGATGACATGAATAACATTTACAATCTAGGTGTGATTGGGAAGTATTTAAGTTTTATATGTGGAACAAGAGTCCTTTTCATGCTGGTTCTGGGTTATAACGAGCAAGCCCACATGTTTTGCACCCGATCAACTCTGCATTTTCAAGGTAGTACAACATGTAAAAGTTTGGATGCATGTTAATTTTCTAACATCCTAGGTTGAAGGGTCTCAACATGGATTTAGCGGCATAAAAGTTCTCCTTCAACCTATTCCTTTCAGGTAAAATATTTTTCACCCATTCAATAATTCTGCATAATCAGCCTCACTTGACCTATGATTTAACTTGGTAGTGAACACCTATGTAATGGTCAATAATTTACTATAATCTATATACTCATTTACTATTGGACGCTCGTGGTTTGTCTAAGTATTTTAAAAGATCAAAAGACCTTGTCATATTTGTATTAGGTTCTTTATCTACTATTAGATATTAACCAGTATAACTCTGATTCATTCTCATTGCATATCACATCCATAATTATATTGCTATAAGGACTACTATTGTCATATACAACTTCATACATGTTGCTCGAGCTAAAAGTTAACTCAACTATCATTTTTACCATGGTATCATAAGGAACATATAGTTTTCCATGCTCAAACCAACACGAGTATCCTTCTATGAACTTTCTTTAAAAAAGATGTATTGTTACAACATTTGGATTGATAATTTTTTTTATTTTTGCACCTCTTACATGAATATTTAATATCGCCTCCACTAATATTTATCATATTAGATATTGAGTAATTAATAAAACCTTGAACCTCATTACAATAATTCATCATACGCAACTCTTCAGGTGAATCTCGATATATACATGAATGATCGTCTATTACTTATATCAAACCTATATAGAATATTTATAACAATATGTATTAATTAATTACATAAACTAAATAAATAAAAGAACATTACTCAAACTTACTCAAACCCTTTTAATAGTACAACTAATGCATTATCAATTATCTATTTAAATTTAAATTTCTATATATTTATCAAAAATTTAAACTCAATTATAAAATTAACAAAATATAAAACAAAGCTATTAAATTAACCATTATTTATTTCATCACAAAAAACTTAAATCACAAAATGAAATTAAATATCATCAATTTACAAGTAAATATAATTTTATAAAATTTCAAACAAATCCTAATAAAATACATATATTACAAAAATATGCAATAAAATTTAACATTTTAAAATTGAGTTAAAATAAAAAAAATAGATAGTTTTGCTTACGAATCGTCAATAAAATTTAAATCAGAATAGGGATGCTGACAAATTAAGTATTGAGGTGGTTGAATTTATAGTAGAAGACTAATTTATGATAAAATTAAGGGGGGTGTTGTTTGTTAGAGAGAAAAATAGAGGAATAAATAAGAGATGAGAGGGGAGAGGAAGGTCACTAGTTAAACAATAAATTAAATATCACAAACAGATTTAACCAATAA
>NW_011503234.1:0-12190 GCF_000495115.2 Populus euphratica
TTACACTAATGGTGTAAGAATAAATATAGTGTAAACATAATATGGACTTTAATATTTGATACTAACATGTTTTGTATTTGTTATCTTGTTCACTCTTTAATACTTTACTTGTTAAATGACTAATTCAGATTTATGTTGTATAACACTTGCTACAAAAGATATTTGTCACTTTCATAGCCCATACTGTATGGTATAACCAACACCTGTGCTATGAAAGGAACTTGATTTGTTCTTAATATAAGTTATAATCATGAATGTTTGACGAGATTTACAAGTATTAGCATTAATCAAATAAGATAACTAATGTAATCATGTTAACAATTTATAATCTAATTGGAATCTCCTTTATATGTGGTTTCCAATTGAATAATAAGAGTTTATACTATACTTGTTTGACATTTGTTGTTATCATTGTTTAATCATTACATTAATCTTCCATCTCAAAGTTCTTATCAACTTTTTCTTCTTCTTCTTTATTACTACTACTACTACTACTACTATTATTATTATTGTTGTTATTGTTATTGTTATTGTTGTGTTATTGTTATTTATAATTTATACAATTAACCTCCATGTGGTTCGACCCCGGTCTTGTCAAATTATTTATTACTATGACACTCCTGCACTTGGAAGAAGACATCAATCTTTTAGTCGTGTCAAGTTTTTGGCGCCGTTACCAGGGAAGTAAGTTCTTGTACAAATTATAGTATTTATTTTATTTTTACTTTTCACTTTTCTTATATATAACTTTGTTTCTTCTTCTTTATTTTCTTCTTTCTTTTATTGTTTTCCTACATGTGCATAAGAGTGTGGTCACATACATTAAGTGATGGACTTTGTAGGGTATTCTCATTATTTTCAGAAAATATTACCGAAGAAGATAATCAATCACTTCATAATGAGAATAATCATGTTAGAACACTTAAAGACCACATGAATCCCACAAGAACAAGTGCACCCTCATGCATAGTTTCCCCCCTAATAAATCTTATTTTAATTTTATGCGAGACATTATTCAACTTTTACCTTCTTTTCATGGTTTAGATTTAGAAAATTCATACTTGCATTTAAAGGAATTTAAAGAGGTCTGCAACACGTATAATAACTCAAATTATAACATGAACACCATCAGATTAAAGCTTTTTCCTTTTTCATTAAAAGATAAAGCTAAAATATGGCTACAAAATTTGAGATCTGGATCCATTCGTACTTAGGATGAAATACAACAACAGTTTTTAAAGAAGTTTTTCTCTTCTTATAAAACAAACTCTTTCAAAAGACAAATCATCACTTTCACTCAAAAACTAGGAGAAACATTTTACCAATGTTGGGATAGATATCGAGACTTATTTAATACTTGCCCGTATCATGGTTTTGAAGCATGGAGATTGGTTTCACATTTTTATGAAGGGTTAACACCTAGAGATAGGCAAATGGATGAATTGATGTGCAATAGAACTTTTAAAGATAAAGACCCTCATGAAGCAATAGAGTACATAGATTTGTTAGTTGAAAATGCTCAAAATTAGGACATCGCGGGTACTTATAAGGCACCGAGTAAAACTCAACCTCATACATCTAGTGGAGGTATGTATAACCTTAAGGAAGATCATCACCTCCAAGCCAAGTTTGCATCTTTAGCTAGAAAAGTCGATACACTAGAATTGAAAAGGAGTGGTCAATTAAAATCTGTTGAAAACATTGTGTCAAATATGTGAAACAAATAAACACTCAACCAATGACTGTCTAACCTTGCCTTGTTTTAAGGAATGTCTCCATAAACAAGCCCATATTTTAAACAGTTTCCAAAGACCCAACCACAACCCACACTCGCAAACATATAACCCTAGTTGGAGAAACCACCCAAATTTTAATTGGAAGAGTGATAATAACAATGGACAAACTTTACAACTACCATTTCAAACGTACCATAATTTTTAAAATTCCCATGGATACGCACCTCCTTATGCTCCACCTCCTAGAAGAAATCTTGAGGAAACATTGCATGCATTCATTGAAAAGCAAGAGACAATCAATACTCAACTTGCTCAAAACATGACAGATTTTAAAGATACTTTTGCAAAATTGACATATGCTCTTAGTTTCCAACAGAAAGATAAGTTTCCATCTTAACTATAACAAAATCCCAAGGGGCAATACAATGCAAATGTAAATGGTTCCGGAAGCCAACACATAGATTAAGTCAAATCAGTCATTACTCTTCGTAGTGGTAAAGTTATTGAAAAACCTACTCTTAAACCTTGTGAGAAAAATGATAAGTCAATATCTGAGGGTAAGGAAGGGGTTGAATCTTAAAATTACAAAGAAAAGATTGATTCCCCACCAGCACTTCCATTCCTTCATGTCATGACCAAACAAAGAAAAGTCAATCACAACTCTGAAATCTTTGAAACTTTCAAACAGGAAAGGATCAATATACCTTTGCTGGATGGTATTAAATAGGTTCCTTCTTATGTTAAATTTTTGAAAGATCTATGCACTGTGAAGAGGAAACTGAATGTGAAAAAGAAAGTCTTTTTAGCCGAACAAGTAAGTGTCATTCTTCATAACAATAATGCTTTGAAATATAAAGACCCTGGTTGTCCTATAATTTCTTGCTTTATTAGAGAACATAAAATTGAAAAAGCCTTACTTGATCTTGGAGACAGTGTGAATTTACTTCATTTAATTTTTCAAAGTCTCAATCTAGGTGAGCTAAAACCAACTTTTGTAACTCTTTTACTTACCGATAGATATGTAAAATTGCCTAAAGAAATTATCAAAGATGTGTTAGTACAAGTTGATAAATTCATTTATCCTATGGATTTTGTTATCTTGGACACACAACCTCTTGAAGTATATAATTCATTTTCTATTATTTTAGGATGTCTATTTCTTACAACTTCTAATGCATTGATTAATTATAGGAATGGATTAATGAAGCTATCATTTGGAAACATGACATTGGAGATGAATATTTTTAATATTTGCAAGCAATCTAGAGTTGATAATGATTTACAAGAAGTAGATCATATTAAAGAATTAGTTTATAATCAACTTGAATCTACTTTAAGTAAAAATGAGTTGGATGAATATGAAGATTTGCAAGTAATTTATTGTTAAAAAAATCATGGATGAAAAACACACCAAAAATATGGATGTGGATCTTTTGTTAAGAGTAACAAGAGATTCGACATCTGATATTACACCAATTGATGATTACTTTCCTAACTAATCCATACCTTATCTTAGTTCAATGTCTTGGTTTGCTAAAAATATCAATTTTCTTGCTTTAGGATGTTTGGCAGCTCATTTGGATAACCAAGACAAAAGAAAGTTTTTAAGCGACGTGTAAAACTTTTATTGGGATGACCCTTACATATTCAAATATTTCAAAGTTGTATTCCTGATAATGAGGTAAGTAGTGTCATTAAACTTTGTTACTTTAAGGCATGTGAGAGTCATTTCTCATTAAAGAAAATGACTATAAAAATCTGACAAAGTAGATTTTATTAGCCTACCATGTTCAAGGATTCAGATGCATTCTACAAAACCTGTGAAAATTGTTAAAATGTGGGATTTATTTCAAAATATAGAGAGTCTTTAGATAATCTTCTATTGACTCTTAAGTCTTATTATAATGGAGATATGCATCATGCAATTCATAACTTATGAATCCATTTTCATAAAGAACATGTTTGACATAGTCTTGGGAATTTGACTAAAAAAGACCATGTTTGCTGGTTTTTAAGAAAATTGGATAGGAAGCCTATCCCAGACTCATAGAAGGCGTTTAAGCCGTTCTTGGACGTAAAATCAAGGGCAGATGTGAGCCACAATCACAACTCCGATTTGAGTCTTAAGTTGTAAAAACTTGTGTCTTTTGGTTTTATTAATAGCATAATATTTGTGTTTTGTTGTTTTTTATATTTGTTTAAACGTGTTTCAGGTTTGTTAGTGTTCGGTGTTTTAGGTGATGTCTTTTATACTCTATCTTTCTACGCTAAAACATTGAGGACAATGTCTCATTTTAGTTGGGGAGAGAGGGTAGTAATTGATATTAAAAAAAAAACTAATTGTGTTTTCTTTTTTATAAATCATTTACAAATTGTTGTTACTAAGTTGGAAAAGTGAAGAGGAATTCTATTGACTTTTGAGACGTATCTTGATTAACATTTTTTAATGGTTATTTGCAATATTCATAACAAGATCTATCAAAATATTTATTGAAATATTTAGGTTTACAAACTCTCACATTGTTATCACTTAATTCTGCTTATATACTCATTTAACATGTATTCATAAACCTTAATTTTCACACACACACTTTAACATATGATTGTGGGTTATACATTGAATTATTACATTATTTATGTTATTTTGTTAAAGATGACAACTAAGAGAAAGGGATAGTATATAATTTGAAAAAAACAAAAAAAATAAAAATAAAGAAAAAAATTATGATAATAAAAATATAGATAAGTTTGGTTTCGTAGCCTCCCTAACATAAGCAATTAAGCTCGAAGGGGTGTCTTAACACTTAATACCATAAATTCAACTGACTTGGGAGCTATTGGCTCAATGCTTGTTACATGGGTTGAGGAGAAAAGCTTAAGGAAATCAAACATTGCATTATCTACATATTAGTATCTGCAACCCGAGTTACTAAGCTCGTAGGGTGTCTCAACACCTAATGCCCTAAGACCAACTGGTCTGGGAGTCATTAGCTAAAAGCTCATTACATGGGAAGTTAACCTTAAACATTAGAACAAGAATTTTGTTTTCTTCCAAGTAAAGCCCCATAACTATGTGGCACTAAAGAAAGGTTTATTATATCTTGTTTAAGAGGTATTGAGCAGATATATAAATTTAATGAAAGTTTGTTTATTAAGATAGATTAATGAAAGTTGAATGATAAATACCTTGCTTTGTGAAATTTACAAATTGTTTTTCTAACGCTTTTATTACTAGGGACTAGTAATAAGCTGGTTGGATAGTGTGATTAATACTTAAAAGTGCATTTTTATCAAGGTTTTATATCATCATTTTGCACGCAAAGTATACAATCCCTTTTGATTAGTACTTAAAAGTGCATTTTTGTCATGGTTTTATATCATCATTTTGCATTTGAAGTATCAATAACTCCTTAACTAAAGCATGTTTTATAATAATATATCTAATAATATAAGATACCTTTAATTTATGGTAAATATTTATTTTAAATGCAGGCCTATCACATAAATAAAAGGATTGATTGATGAGTTTAAGAACTGGAATTGAAATGACAAAGAGATGACCCCACTTAGAAAACAGATGTCGGTGCAGTCCAAACCGGAACACTGTTCGATAATTAGGTCATATCTGGAGCTGTAGATCTTAGATTTAGATCTACTTTATATAGATGAAAAGCTCGAACACTGTTTAGTGTTTGGCCCATATCTGGAGTTCTATAAATTCAAATGACCTCCATTTTCTTTTCCTGAAAAGATGAGATAATTTTCTACAACTTTCATGTTTTCAAGTGGTTCTAATTCTGACATTATCAATAACGTTTTGGGCAAACAAGAGAAGATAAGGATTGTCACCAAATTAAGAGTTATTAGTCATCAAATCAATAGTTTCCAATTTTGTCATATAAAAGGAGGCATTTGCCATGCATTTAGGCATCTTGATCTCCAGATCAAGATCATGTTTTTTCTTTCTCTCTTTGTATTTTTGTAATGTTTAGGTTTTGTTTTCATTGATATCAAGTTTATATCTTTCATTTTTTTTCCTTTACTTAGTTAACTTTTATCTTATTTATATTCTTATTTTTTTATTTGTCTTTTTTTCTTTCATTATGTTTAGCTAAGTTTATTATATCAAGGTGATAAGGTTACACTAATGATGTAAGAATAAGTATAGTGTAAATTTAATATGGACTTTAATGTTTGATACTAACATGTTTTATATTTGTTATCTTGTTCAATCTTTAATACTTTGCTTGTTAAATGACTAATCTTGATTTATGTTGTTCACTCTTTAATACTTTACTTGTTAAATGACTAATTCAGATTTATGTTGTATAACACTTGCTACAAAAGATATTTGTCACTTTCATAGCCCATACTGTATGGTATAACCAACACCTGTGCTATGAAAGGAACTTGATTTGTTCTTAATATAAGTTATAATCATGAATGTTTGACGAGATTTACAAGTATTAGCATTAATCAAATAAGATAACTAATGTAATCATGTTAACAATTTATAATCTAATTGGAACCTCCTTTGTGTGTAGTTTCCAATTAAATAATAAGATTTTATATTATACTTGTTTGACATATCATTAGTAGATCCTCTAACCTTGACATTTATTGTTATCATTATTTAATCATTACTTTAATCTTCTATCTCAAAGTTCTCATCAGCTTTTTTTTTCTTTATTATTATTATTATTATTACTATTACTATTATTGTTGTTGTTGTTGTTGTGTTATTGTTATTTATAATTTATAGAATTAATCTTTATGTGGTTTGACCCTGGTCTTATCGAGTTATTTATTACTTTAATATTTCTGCACTTAAAAAAAATATTAATTTTTTAATTATGTTAATGATAATTGCTACTTTTATTAGGCTCCTGCTTTTAATTAGTGACCAGTGAGTGTGGGTGACAAATTATACGTACTTTCCCTTTCTTTTTTATTTTTTATTTAAAAAAAAGAAAAAACAAACCCCCCCACTCCAAAAAAAAAAAAAAAAATTATCCCCGTCTAAATAACATGTTTATTGTGCATAGGAAAGTTTTATAACACACCTTGGTTGCTTCATTTCATTTTATAATTCCCAAAATAGAAAAGAAATGGAGAGCATGATAATCTCGTTGGTTGTATATTATTCTGCTATCAAGTGCAAGGTAGAGGTGGGGAAGCGGGCATCATAATTTACTTCTCTCTGATGTATTGTTGCTTTGAAGTTACATGGGAACATCTTTGCCGGTATCAGGGCCACGAATCATGATATGCTCATCTTTGCCGCTTTTGCGCAAGCGTTCTTCTATAAAAGACAGTGTAAAGGTCTTTTGTTTGCTAGTATACAAAACGAGATTTATATTGCTCTGTGTGCTGGTTGGGATAACAGCTCCAAATAAATCACAACCATCCCGGAATCTGAATAAATCAAGATTTCCTTTCAGAATAGAAATAGTCTTGATACCATGACCTACAGAGACCTGATGATGAGAGGTCATTGTTCCTGCTGGTTGTTGGGGTACAACTACCAAATGAACATCACCGGACAAAAGAAAAAAACGCTGTTTCAGATAGAGCAGATCCTAGTTGATGATATATGTGTGTTAGATGCTCTTCATATCACCGCTGCTTCTTGTTTCAACATCCACCATGTTCAACCTTGGCCTAACACTTTAAGTCATTCCAAGCCTAACAATACACAGCTGTCCTATACTTGGCCTCTTTAGAACCATAATACTGCATTTACAGTCACAATCCTATGTTATAGAGTAATATCATCTTCTATTCTAATTCTATGAACAATGTCAGGTGGAGTCTGAAGTTACCGTCTACAATATACCTTTCCTTGAGCGTCATCCTTGATAATGTTGTTAAGGCTAGTAGGAAAATCAGCAGGCCACAAAACAACATCATCTCTCTCAACAACCATCTTTGCAAGATAATCAGCTGCTCTATTAGTTTCTCGCCATGAGTGAGAAACCTTGTGCTTCTTGAACATCTTTAAAAGATGCCAGATCCGCTTCAAGCAAGCATCAGCCTTCCCACTGTAAGGCTGCTGCCTGTTAATGGTATTCACAACACTCAGTGAATCAGACTCAACCCAAACTACTTGAATGTGCAGATCCAAGGCAAGAACTAGACCTCTCCATATAGCCCACAATTCAACCAAGAATATATCATGTCCAGAAGCTTTAGATACAAAACCACATATTGCGTTACCCTCGTAATCACGGAACAAGCCACCAATACCAGCATTCTCACTATCTATGGATCCATCGGTATTTAATTTAATCCATCCAAAATCTGGCCTTTTCCATTGACACCATCTAATTGATCTAGCAACAGGGCCTAGGAGGTCGCTCCATGTTTCAAGATTGACTAGGTTCCCAAGAAAAACCATCCTAGTTTTTCTCTTCACTGGAAGAGACTTGGAAGTGTCCCTGGCCAGTTCTTCTGCACGAAGATTTTCTTCATTAGTCTCGTGTTTCTTCCCTTGAAAGTGTTTCTTCAAACATTTTTCACTGGAAGTGCTGAACAGACAAAGAGCACAGCTCCGCTCCTTTTGAACTTTCTTTGGACTTGTTGACCCAGCAATTTCCTCCTCCACAATGTCATGATTGGGCTCGAATATTTGCTGGCAAAGAAACACATAGAAGCAGCTATTGAAACAAAAACATAGAATGGCATCCTCATCCAGTTTAAGATAGCAATTTAGTACATTGCCCAAACGTAAGAGTGGACAGGAGAAATGTGGTCAAATTAAGTCAAACATGCAAGCAAGATTGATAATAAACTGAAAATACAGCTCATATCAAGGCACAAGGTCACATGATGGCTAGGAAAAACCACTAAAGAAATGCATCTTGGCAAGCGGTTTCTATCAGGCTCTATCAGTAAAAACTATGGAATGATGTTCGGATTTGTAGGGTTAAATAACGTATTATCCCTCCGTGTATTGCATGGCTGCTAGTGTTTCCATTAATACAATCATCAACTCGTGGGCGTACCTGGAAAACAGATTTCTCCAATTCTTCATGCCCATCCCCGGTCATGTTTGTGTCAGCCACGTCAACAAAGTCGTTATCCCTCCATGATGGGAAACAATTATTCCTCGGCAGGGATAAGTTGATCCATTTCATTGAGTTCTCAGATAAATAAGGTCTCACAAAGTACATGTAAATATAAGAAGCACCACCAAAATAAGGTATCACTAGCAAGACAGTTGCTACACCTTTCACATAGGGCCAGAATGGAAGCCTGTAGCGAAAATCAGAGTCAATCAAAATGATTTGTCAATAAACACCTTAGAGACGTATAGAAAAGAAATATGTCAAGCCCAGAAGCATACAATGAGCTTCAAGGACAAGCAGCGGTCTCAAGAAATTTTTTATTTTTATCTCAAAGATAGAAGAATCATCTCAATAACAAAGAATAAGAAAATCCAAGTCAAATTCCCCAGGATGTGCCCTGACTAATTTGTATCCCACCCGAGGGCCTCAGCCCTCCAAGCAATAAAAAGAAAAAGTAAAGGTTAATTTAATTGTGAGACAATAAATAACAAGGATTTAATTTACCATAATAAAAGCTTGGAAAGTGCCTGCTCCAATATTGTAAAAAGAGCAAATAAAACCCAGAAAGTAAGGCATTGCTGATTCTTGGAGCAGGAATCACTCTTCACCGCTAAAAATGAAGCATACCTGTGAACTCAAAAAAAAAAGGATGAAATGAAAAGTTGCTTAGAAAATTAAACAGAAGGAACGAAGAAGAAAATCATGAGAGAATCTCAACTCACAAGGGACAGACGAGAGTAAACGAAGGCCTGCAAATTAAAAGGAAGGGAATCTTGAATTAACACACTGACAAAGTTAAAGATCGTGATAAGGAATGAACCATGAGAGATTTTGCAACAGATGACTAAAGCAACAAAATGATTTGTTACAGGTAAAACAGAGAGATGAATTACCAGGAGAGAATGTAAAAGAAGCTTTCAAATACTTTAAGGAGAAAAGTAGTTGCCCAAGCCATGTCAACCTCTGTTCTCACTGATGTCTTAATGGCGAAGATGGATGCGGAAGGTTTAATAGTTTATCAAGAAAGACTTTCAAAGTCAAGCAGGCACTAAAATATTTGGTAAAGTCGCCGAACGGGAGAAACTAGACGAGCCAAATGCAAGAACATTGGCGTTGCTCTTATAAAATGTAAATAATAATTTCCAAATTGTTGATTCTTTTTCTTGATTTATCGTCGTCTTATGAACCACGCTCCATCGTTCCTTGCACCGCGTCATGGGTTGGTTGATTTTTTCTTAATATATAGAAAAATATACGGGATCAATTAGATTAATTTGAAGTAATCTTTTAAATGGATGATTAGAAAATGATAATTTTATATAAAATAAATTGAAATAACTTATAAAATATAATTTTTAATTAATTTAATATTAAATGAAAAAAATAAAAAAAATCTAGATTGATATGAGTTATCCTATCAAATTCATGACTTGAATCATGACACAAAAATAATCTTATATAAAATAAATTAAAATAAATTATAAAATATAATTTTTACTCAATCCAATTTTAAAAGAAAACTTTTTTGAAAAAATTATTTAAAAAAATAAAAAGAACTAAGTTAACTTACCAAACTCATGATCCTAGTCATGAGATCACGGTAACTTCATAAAAAATAAATAAAAAAATAACCTTGTTGAACTTGGGTTAACTTACCATATTTGCAATTTATATCATAAAATTAGAATAACTTTATATAAAGCAAATCAAAAAATTATGAAGTCAAATTTCTAATAAATTCATTATTGGATAATAAAATTAGGAGAAAAAATATATCTAAAAAAGACACAATAAAATAACATAAGTCTATCGGATTAACTCATAAAATCAGTAACCCAAATCATGAGACTAAAATAACCTTATAAAAAATAAATTAAAATAAATAGCAAAACTTAATTTGTAATCAACTCAATGTTAAAGATGCTAAAGGATATAACTGAAAAATTACCAATTAAAAAGATTGTCTTATTTTTCATGTTTGTGCTCCAAATGTTTACCTGGTATTTTTATAGATAAAATTTTATTTATTTTTTTAACATCTTGATATTTTAATTCATCAAACTTATGATATTGATCATGAGATTGAAATGATCATATAGAAAAACAAACTGTAACAAATTATAAAATTTATTTTTCAATTAATAAAAAATAAAATTAAAAAAATATTATAAAATAAAAAAATAGTATTATAATAAATAGTATTTTATAAGATGATTCGGAATAATAAAATCATCACTTATTTGAATTTTTCTTAATAATTTTATCAAAAATTTTACTTTCTTTTAGCCAACATAATTCTTACAATTCTTCATTCTTGTACACTTTTTCCAAAAGAATGTCTACCAAACCCTCTTATCATTATTTGGCACCTCCATATTTTTTCATTATAACCTTGCATAATTTTTTAAAATAATAGTTTTGATATTATTCAACCTAATAGACTGGATGCTTCTCTTACAAAAAAAAAATAACAAAGTATTGGCTAAATCATTCATTTGAAACATATTTTTACCATTTCATCAAAAAAAAGTTTTTTTTATCAATTCAATCAATTAAATATTTATATTTTCTATTCAGTCACTTAGATACAATTTTTCAATATTAAAATTTTATCATAGTCCATTAAGTGCTTTCTCTCTATATATGAATTGAGTATTCTTTTTCACTGCATTCATTAATTTTTTATTTATATATGAATTGAGTATTCTTTTTCACTACATTCATTAATTTTTTTTTATTAGCATTACCACTCTCTTACCCCCTTTTATTAAAAATTTCTTTTTGGGTAAATAATGTGATCAAAGCCCAAATTTATAAAATCATACTATGCAGATGAGGAGACTTGTGTTATGTATGGACACAAATAGTTGTTGGCAGCCATGTGATTACAATGCAAGAGTCAATGGTAGGTGCCTAAACAAAGAAAACGGTGGCTACCATAATTAACCAAAGAAAGAAAATTATCTCCCATATCAGCTATAAATAGAGGGTGTCATTGTTAGTTGAGGATAACATGAAATAGAGAGAAACACAAAGAGAGCTAGAGTGAGAGTTGAGTTGAGTAGAGAAGTTTTTCTCCTCCTCCTTGTTTTGTTGTTTGTATTGTTTCTAAGCTTGATTAATACAAACCAGTAGCTCCATGGAATAGGCAAGTTGCTGAACCCCGTAAATTCATGTGTGTTTGAATGCTTGAATGTCCTAACAACTAGTATCAGAGCTTGTTCTTGAAAAAGAGGGTGTTTGATCCAGACTCAAAAATCAAAGTTCTCAAAACGTGTTTTTGAACTTACCATCGTGAAGAGGAAGACAAGACGAACCCACTGGTGAAACCTCGGTGAAAAACCGACGTCCTGCATGCCCGCAAGCGCCACCAACTGCACTGCCCCC
>NW_011503272.1:0-11952 GCF_000495115.2 Populus euphratica
TTCAACCTTGTGTTCTAACCCAAATTTCAACAGGTATTCCTTCATCACTTCTCATCTTTTGAGTCTCTTTACAGTTTTCTATCACGAATTATCACCATCCTTAGCATCATATACTATTATGGCCACTAATCAAGAAATACTCTAATATTCAACAAAAGTGGCTTAAAAACAGTTTACATGAAACCAATTGCATGTCAAAGACAGACAGAATTTCTGCATGCATGTTTCATGGGTCTTGCTTGTGTTTCTTAACTTATCATTTAAGAAGTGAATTTACCAGGAAAATGAAAGAACTAAAGTATTTTTGTAGTGAAAACCAAGAATGTTCTTGTTGGACACTGTAGTTAGCAACTTGGCATAAAGGTGGTTCTAATAATCTTGTCAATGTTTTTAGGTCTATAGTATAAAGAATTGAAAGAAGAGTGAAGAATTTGAGAGGGGGAAGAGAAGGAAACAATGGCTGCTGCAACATTGTTGTGTTGGTGCCATTCAGATTTGATAATTCACGGTTCATGTTCTAGATTATTTGTTAGAAATATGGTAATGGATTCGAATCAATCAACAGTGAAAAGTAGAGGGAGTTATTATGCTTATCAGAAGCAAAAGAAGTTTTTTGTGTGTGCTGCAACTGAAGGGTCTGCAAAGTCTAGTAAGTCTGAAGAAACTATCCCATCCTGGGCTAAACCGGATTCTGATGAACCCCCACCATGGGCTAAGGGTGAAGGCAAAGAGAACTTATCCAAGCAGAACATTGAAGTTCCCTTTTTTGTTTATTTACTTGCCTCAGCAATTACAGCAATTGCAGCGGTGAGTTTCCTGACTTCTTGTTCTTTTTTTCCCCTCCTCTGTAGCTTTATATACTAATTAAGTAGATGGTTTGATTGATTAAAATTCAATGTGTTCAGATTGGTTCCATTTTTGAGTATGTGAATCAGAGGCCGGTTTTCGGAGTTGTGAACCCAGACAGCATTTTTTATGCTCCATTGCTAGGATTCTTTGCGTTTACTGGCATTCCCTTTTCCGTAAGTGCTATATATCTTTCTGAGTGTTAAGCTAGTGAATATATATTGACTAAGACTCAGGAAATTGATTCTTGAAATTCAATGGATCTTGACATGATGTGATGATGATATAATTGTGGTAGTTTTTAAGTTGGCATAATCTTGTAGCTACGGGCATGGATGAAGAGATTTTTTTGACTCGATTAACTTATGACATCCGTTTAGTGACAAACTGTCGCGGATGATAAAGTTGCCTAGTGCTGTTGTTTAGCTAACCTGACCTTGTCTGCAGGCATTTTTGTGGTTCAAGTCTGTTCAAGCTGCTAACAAGGAAGCTGAGGAACAAGACAGGAGGGATGGCTATTTCTAAAGTCACGCTAGCAGCATGAGTTAAATATACTGTTGTTCTTCTATGAAACATGATTACCTCTCTCATTTATATTAACTCGTGGTCTTTCAATTCAATTTTGCTTCTTTAAGATATCCTTATTGTACATGCAATGCTCCATCCGTGAAATTTTAGCTTATAATCATGCACAGACTTGTGAATATCCAAACAAGCTTAGGGAACAAGAAGACCATAGACCTTCTATTCGAAACATTTTATGATTTTTATTTGGTATAGGAATGTCCTGAAAGGATATACTGATGTAGAAGTGGAAGGTTTGAGGTCATTACCATCACACTGCCTTGATGTATTGAATGATTAAATCTTGCAATAACTCTTAATTAAAGTAAAAATCGGATGACAGTCACCCATGCAGTGTTGAATCGTCTAGAGCATTACAAAGATGTTTCTTGTGTTGGTTCAACCATACAAGGAGGGCTTGATATGATTTATATGGGAAGCTAATTACCCTGATCGGTTCTTTTGAGAAAGTCCTTGTGAAATGGCACCTGCTGCATGAACTTGACATACATGCTTGAGATAGTGCTAAATTGCTGAGTATCATTACCTTGAATATAAAAGATTTGCCTTGCCGGTCACCTTTCACATTGCTGAAAAGTGCTGTGAATTGGATTTATTGGTTTTGCCTTGCCATTCTCTCACATTTTCTGAATGTCTTGCACTTGCGTGGCATGCATCCATGCTTCAACAGATCCTATCAATGGAGGTTAGATAAGAAAGCATAAGCAAGTGATAGATATAACAAAAAAAAAAAAAAACCTCAACATGCATATATTTACTTATTGTCACGACCCGAATCCTGGATCTGTAATCGGTAACGCAGGAACAATGTCAAAAGAACTTTTTATTCACGTCAAGTTTTAGAACGGACATATCAAAAGAATCAGTCATTTAAAAATACGTAGCATTTCATAATATTTAAAAATATTATATTATTCAAAACTAATGAAACTAAAAAATAGTTCAAAACTTTTTATCAATAATTAAACTAAAAACAATAATTCATAATACTCATTATTACAATAAAATAACAGTGGAGCATCTAAAATATCGAATCAAAACTAAAAGGAAAGCTTTGCCAAATAAGCAAGGTATATCGATCAAAATTGAAGAAGCATAAACACTCAACAAAATTTACTTGCTATTAGAAACTAAGAACCTTAAATAATATTAAGAATGATGGGTGAGTTCAAACCAACTCAGTGAGAGAATAACATTTAATATATATTTTAGATATTAATGGTTTGTAAGTCGATTTATCTTGATATATATAAACATATACATGTTAAACATATTATCATAAAGTAGAATATATATTAGATATCAGTTATTAAATGACACTTAAAGATGACCAGATGACACCTGGAGGTTACCAGATGACTCAAAAGTGATCAGATGACACCCGTAGGTGATCACTATGGGATGATTAGTCGCCACAGGCTGATGCATCTTTCATTAACTAGGTATATAGAATACTATATGCATATATGTTAACTACTTTCCATTAATATGGAGTTATTGACAAGTTTTATATCAAGACATAATAGATATTTGAAGAATCATGAAGGAAATGTATATTATATTGAATAGAATATAGTTCCACAAAATACGAGTGCAAATTCAAGAATAAACAAGTATTTGAAAAATAAAGCAACATATATAAATATTTAAGAGATTAACTAATCATACTCATCATATAATCAACATACATATTTATTTATATTATATGCATATTAAACATTAATTCACTCACCCGAAAAATATAGAATTAAAAGGAATATCAGAAGAAAGACCAAAAAAACTTATTGAGTATTGTTAGGAGAACATACAATAAATATAAAAAATATACTTAAAAGCAACTGAAAACAACACAAATAAAAAATTTTAATGCATAAAATAAAACCAAGTTTAGTCTCCTAGGTTTAGGGACTAAAACGACAATTATCCAAAACAAGGATCAAAATGTAATTTCATAAAAAATGGACCAAACTGTAAATATATAACCATACTGAAATTTCACCCATAAACCATCCTCAATTTTATCTAGAATGAACTAGGGACTGAACTGTAATTTTTATAAAGTTTAGGGATTAAAATGCAAATTTCCAAAATTGAGGGACCAAACTAAAAATATTTCAAATTAATTATCAAACTGAGATTCATCATCCTTAACCTTATAATAACACTTTCTAGAATTTCAAAATATATTTAGGGGTCAAATTGTAATTTTTTCAAAGTTTAGGGACTAAACTAAAATTCTCATAAATCAAGGATCAAAATAAAATTTGATCATCTTCAACCTCAAGATCATTCTGTCTAGATTTTCCAGCAAAGTTAAAATGAATTTCTTAACCTATAAAAATTAATTTAAACAAATCAACTTACAAATCCTTATTTCCTATAAGATATTAATTAATCATCTAATATTAAATTTTTAATAATTATAAATCAATCTTAACAACATAAACTTTTAATCTTTATAAACCCTAATATCTTCTTTAATCATTTCATAAACAAACTATAATTGAAAATAATATAAAAAAGAATCACTTATTATTTACATTTTTATTTTTCTTTAACAAAAAATTTAAGATAAAAAATTAAAATCTTTGGTTTGAGGAGAGGAGGGTCATAGTGGTTATAAAAATATTAAAAATAAAAATAAATTCTCTTATATTTTTTTTAAATATCTAAATTAATTTAGATTAAATTTGGGCTAATTTAAATTTAGATTTGAGCTAAAAATTTGAATGTGATAGGATAAAATATAAGCAACCAGTAAAATATAGCTGCACAGGGGAGTAGGGGTCAAATTGCAGTCCTTAAGAGAGGAAAAAAAAAAAAAACCTGCAGTTATCCTGGAAGCAAGTGACCTGGAAGGATCTTGTAGATGTAAACAAGGTCGAACCTGGCCACGACAACAGAGGAATCTAACAGGTGTATGTTAAAGGAAGATTTTCTCCGCAAATATTGATAGTAGAAAATGATGTTCTTCTGATCCATAGCATAAAAGGTGAAATTGTCTTAGACTTCAACGTTTGTGTTGGTCCCATAAGTAATCTTTCACGGTACCACCAAAGTATCTTCTTGTCTTTTTATGAAGAAATCCATTTTTACCGGTGAAGGTCTCAGTTCGGCCGCATCCATGCCATTTACTTATACATACCTGGATATATTTATATACTCCACGTGCCTTCTGTGTGTCTCAACCTAGGCAGCCACACTCCTCCCCAACTTCTGTCCCTAAGCTAAAAGCACATCTCTCTTTAACATGGCTTTACATCAAATATCAGAAACTTGTGCTGAACATAAGATTTCAGTAGCTGATGAAGATGCTCAGAAAGTCCAGAGATTGCGGCGAGCTCAATGGCTCCGAGCAGCTATTCTGGGAGCTAATGATGGTTTGCTTTCCACTACATCACTAATGCTTGGCGTAGGTGCAGCAAAGGAAGATAGCCGGTCCATGGTCTTGTCTGGACTGGCTGGGGCTCTTGCAGGTGCCTGTAGCATGGCTGTTGGGGAGTTTGTTTCAGTCTCAACCCAGAGAGATATCGAAAGGGAAACTGTAAGCGATTTCAGTTCAAAAAATGATGGAAAAGATTCTCCTGGAATCAGACTCGATGTCACAGCAACGCTAGCAAGCACGAATGGAGAAGCGAAGCTGGATGATCCCCCTGGAAATATACAGTTTGCCAAGCTCATCTCTGAGCCAACACAGAGAAGGTCACCAAGTATGATCCACGAGCCAAAGTTGCCTCCGGGTATTTCTCCTGGAAGATCTCCTGCAATGAAAATAATTCAAGAAGATGCGAGGAAAAGTGCTGAAATAATGCTGGAGGATGACAGAGAGGAGGTGCTAACAAACCCCTACAAGGCTGCAATTGCATCAGGTTTATCATTTTTGATAGGATCTTGTGTGCCTTTGCTGTCTGCCATTCTTGTTGCTCAAAATGTTGTTAGTATTGTGATGATTCCTGTGGTTGCATCAGTAGCTCTGGCTTTTTTTGGAGGCTTGGGAGCTTATCTTGGCGGTTCACCAGTTAGGATATCTGCAGTAAGAATTCTTCTTGGAGGTTGGATTGCCATGGCAATTACTTACGGGTTGCTCAAGCCTTTCGATAAGGATCGTAGTTGATGATTTGGATTATTACCATCATTATTGTAAAAGAAGCTGCTTGGAAAAACAGAAAAAAGGTTTTGGTTTTTCATATAAAGACAAAGCTTTCGATTCTTGCTTGCTTCATGCTGGATGTTTGTATTGTCTAAAGATACTGGTATACTAACACATAAATGTTAGACCATTAATACTCCTTCATGGCACCTCCCCCTCCACTATTCACCTCCTACCCTAAACTTCATGTCCATTAAACAAGAAGCATTCCCCAAAGTTTGGGCTTTGATTATAGTGATGAGAAATGCATGCTGCAGACTTGGCAGCTGGATCAGTCCCATTAAAATATGTAATTTGTCATCATAAATGTTCAGGTATAATCCAAAACTAGAATACATAGGTTTGTAGGTTTGGATAATGTGCAAAAATGCACCTCCTGTTTGAAATTTAGCATTTCAGAGGTATTTTTATTTTTGTCTTTAACGACTCATCTTTTGCATGGTTTTTTCCTTGGTGGCACCAAGAAAGCATTGCTAGTTGTTAGTGGGACATTCTAGAAATTAAACATATATAAATTTACATGGTTTGAAAACTTGTCTACTTCACAGAAATACTGAATTGTATTAATCAATCAAGGAAACAATACAAACAAAAAAAGGAGGAGAAAAACTCTTTTCAACTCAACTCTATTCACTCTAGCTCTCTCTTTTGCTCTCTCTATTTTTGCCTTAATTTAAACCTCCATCATATGCCAAGTGGGAGATGAGGTATTTCCACTTACATATGGTGGAGGTTGAACATTGTTTGTCTCTACTTACTAACAATCTCCTACTTGAAGACAAATAATAAAATTATCTTTTATCCTTGAAGACCAACTGAAGTTTTACACAACTTCAATTTATCAAGTGTAACTCCTTTGATTAATATGTTAGCTGTATTCTTGCTTCTACAAACCTTTTCTAGCATTAGTTGCTCGTTGTCTAGCAATTGTCGAATGAAGTGATATTTGATCTGAATATGCTTAGTCCTGGAGTGAAATGCTGGATTCTTGGCAAAGAAGATTACACTCTAACTACTGTTATACAGAGTACCTTTTCCATTCATCTTGTTCAATTCTTTTAGGAAACTCTATAGTCATACTATCTCTTTTGCAGATTCTGAGACTGCAACATATTCAACTTTTATCGTTGAAAGAGTGAAGATCTTTTGTAAGGTAGAACTCCAAGAAGTAGCAGTGCCTCATAGAGTGTATACATATCTTGTAGTGCTCTTTCTACTATCAACATCTCCTACTAGATTAACATCTACAAAACCTTTAAGTTTCAAACCACTAGCTGTGAAAGTAAGATAAGTCTCCAAGGAACCTTTTAAGTATCTCATGATCCATTTTATAACCTTCCAATATTGCTTTTCAGGATTGCTCATATATCGGCTTACAACTCCCACTGAATGGATAATGTTTGGTATGGTACAGACCATAACATACATCAACAAGCCAATAGTTAAGACGTATAAAATCTTATCCATGTATTCATATTCTAGCTTAGTTTTTGGTGATTGGTCTTTGTTGAGTTTGAAATGATTCCTTAGAGGTGTAGTTACTGGTTTAGCATTTTCCATATTAAACCTATTGAGAACCTTCTTGATATGTTCTGTTTGTAAAAGCTTTAGTATGTCTTTATCTTTATCTTTGATGATTCTTATATTAAGTATTTGTTTAGCAACTCCCAGATCCTTTATTTCAAATTGTTTTGACAATTATTATTTTAGCTTGTTAATCTCCTCAATGTTGGATCCTGCAATCAACATATCATCTACATATAATAGTAGAATGATGTAGGAGTTGTCAAAATATTTGATATAGCAACAATGATTAGCTTAACATCTTGTGTACCCCAAATAACATATGAAGTTGTCAAACTTCTTGTACCACTGTTTTGGAGTTTGCTTTAAACCGTATGGGCTTTTCCTTAACTTGCAGACTTGGTTCTCCTTTTCTTGTATTGCAAACCCCTCTAGTTGTTGCATGTAAATGTCTTCTTTCAAGTCACTATAAAGAAATGTTGTTTTTATATCTAATTGTTCAAGATGTAAATTGTCTGTAACTACTATCTGCATAACAACTCTGATTATTGTGAGCTTCACAATTGGAGAAAATATCTTAGAGTAGTTAATCCCTTTCTTTTGTTGAAACCCTCTTACAATAAGTCTTGCCTTGAACCATTTTCTTCCGTCATGCTCAGTCTTTACTTTGTAAACCCACTTGTTTTGCAAAGCCTTCTTTCCTTCAGGTAGTGTGGTTAGCTCCCAAGTTTTATTCTTCAACAACAAATCCATCTCATCCTTTATGACTAACTCCCACTTGTTTGAGTTTTCATTGTGTAAGGATTCTTTATAAGTTAGTGGTTCACCACTATCTATCAGCAAAATATATTTCAGTAGAAGTGTGAACCATTGTGGTGGCTTTACAGTCCTTGAAGACCTGCGAACATAAACAATTGGTTCACTTAGCTCATAGTAGTGGGTATAGATGTGCTTGAATCTTCTTGTAAAGACTCTTAATTTTTGTTCTACTCGATAACATCGGGTAGCCCTTCTAATCTTATAAATTCAAATTTTTATGGATTTGTATATGAATTAACCATATTTGTTTCTACACTTAATTTGTCTTTGTACAAAACTTTCTCATTAAAGATCATGTTCCTGCTTCTAATAATCTTTCTGTTCTAATCATCCCAGAATCGAAATCTAAATTTTTTATCTCCATATCTAATGAAGAAACATTTCTTGGATTTGACATTTAGCTTGTTGCGAGCATCGGACTCTATATGAATATAGAAAATACAACCAAAGACCTTTAAATGAGAAAGTTATACTTTTCATACCTTCTTGGGCAATCTGAACTCCAAAGGAACTGATGGTCCATGGTTGATCAAGTAAACTGCAATATCAACTGTGTTAGCCCAAAATGTTTGAGGTAACCTAGAATACAACCTCATGCTTTTAGCTCATTCATTGATGTTCATGTTCATCCATTCAGCAATGCCATTCAGTTGTGGTGTGCCTGAAACAATCTTTTCCATTCTAATACCATTGACAGCACAATACTCTTTGAAACCTCTATCAATGTATTCTCCTCCATTATCAGATCTTAAGCATTTTAACTTTAAACCTGATTCAGTCTCAACTATAGCTTTCCATTTCTTGAATGTTTCAAACACATCAGATTTATTTTTCAATAGCTTTCCTTTCAATTAAAGTATTTTCATCCCCTTTTAACTTATATAACCGAGTCTACAGTGCCATAGTCGTGCTTGATTTTCTGCTTCAATAGAGGCAATAATGTCTGTAAATTTTGTGGTCATATATAAGGTGTCAGTTTTCTTTCCACGAGCCAAAATCATTGCTCTCTTCGATACCTTCCACATACCTCCAGAAAAAAAAGATTGAATGACCACTATCATCAAGTTGTCCAACGAATCCACATCTTGCAGCTTTCATGAAGGTCTACGCTTTTCTTATCAAAATTTACACAACCTTTTTATATTGCTTCTATTGGTTTCAAAATGTAATAATCTCCTCTTAGTAGTGAAATGTTAAGAATCTCCTCTTGTCTTTAAAACAATTTTAAAGTGAATTTTTATTATTCTATAATAAAAAAAGACACGAGACAAATTCCTTTTACCTCCACTATCTTTATTTATTTATTATTTTGTCTTAAGACTTCTTTAATGTCTAGTTAAGGTGGAGTTAAAGCTGCCTGCATCTCTATTTTAGATAAATTTATGGATTTACCACTGAGTGATAGCTTAATATCCAACTTCTGCTTATACGTGGATTCATTTTTATCAATTTCGCAGCTTGATGAAGTTCACAACCAATTTGTTGTTGCACTGAATGATCTCTTTAAAAAGCACAAAGCACGGGTTGGCTTTGCTGATGTTAAACTAAAAATTTTATAATTTGATGCCAGAACTTGATTAATTTCTAAATGTTTCTTTATAACATTTATTTCTTCACTTTCTTGTTTATATGTTGTATTTGATTTGATAACGAGCAAAATCAAACTTTAAAAGCACTTGGAAAAAGGAATTTGGAGCAAAAATTATAATAATTTGGTGTTGTTTTTTCTTAGCTGTAACTATGGTGCAGAAATGATAACGGTCTAAGGAAATTCTTAACAGAACAACAAAAAACTCTTCTCTTGAAAAAATTGTTTGGCCCAAGAAATTTCTACAGACCCACCACCAACTTGCCTATTTATTTTACACAAGTAATGTAACAAACTTTGCTAGAACTTGTCAGGGCAACAAAATAATGTGAAATTTTCATACTTCACCGGTCCCCACAAAAGCTTACACGAGTCCAACCTGGAACCTTTCTTCCACTAATATCTAAAGCATTTTTACTAATGAATTTCACTATAGAATAAATTTCCAAACTTCAGTGTCATCAACATGAGTGATAGGAAAATTAAATCCACAAATGGCAATCTTAATGAGTACCATTTGGCCTGATAACATTAGATAGTGTTTGCATCAACATCTAGACCATTCTCTATAATAATTTTTAGTTCAAAAGCCTTAATAAAAGGACTATAAGGGTTCACAATCACTTAATATAATAACACAATATATATATATATATATATATATATATATATATGAGTTTAATGAGCTATCAAATCCAATATTTCTAGGCCCAGTCAAGCATTAAACCCAAATATTGTGTTATTACCCTATTTGCTACTTTATTACAATATTTCTAGGCTTAGTTAAGCATTAAACTCAGATATATATGGGTTTAGTGAACTTTCAGACGCACCATCGTTGGGCTTAATGTTTGACTAAATCAAGGCATATATGAGTCTGTTGAACTATAAACACACTATTTTTAAGCCCATGCTCTTTTTAACTCTAAAGAATTTTAGGCTCCATGATCATACCATAAATTAAATATATTTTACCATGATAAGTCAAAGACATATTATTCCATGATGAATTAGAGATATTTATTATAATAAATTATAAATATTTTGCTTATACTTTAATCCCTTCTATTCAAAAAAGCTAAACCTCATAGGCTATAAAAGAGACCATGATATCTCTTAAAGGCGAGTTCTTTTTTCCTCCGCTCCTTATTGCATATATATTTTTAGAATTTTTCTCTAAAAGATTAATGCATTTTCTATGAAACGATACTTATTTAAGCATTAGAGAGTCCTTAAATTTAAAAAAAAAAAGAGGACTTTTTGCAAGTATCATGCCACGACTGAATCCATGACCAATACATATGTAAGGTCCCATTTAGGTTTCCATACATATACGAACTGAAACTTACATACAAACTTTTACCATTTAAATATATGGAACTTCTGATACCATAATTAAAATTCTTAATGTAAAATTCATTTCTCAAAGTTGAACTTATGACATTAATCAAATGAGAAGCTATCAATTCATAAGTATATAATGGTTTATATCAAATATTTAATTTCAATACGTGATCAAGCTTAAGCATAACCAAGAGTTAGATAACATATGAGAATTACCAAGAAGCACGATCTTGTCATATTAACAATTCAAGTATTTATATTATTCCTCTAGCATATGAAAAATTAGTTATTTACTTGACTCAAAAGCAAATGTCCAAGAAAATCATACTAATGCCCAATAGGTAGAGTGTTAAAAGTATCTGAATACAAAAGAAACCATACTTAAAAAAAACTCGAAAAGAACATACAATTTATTTAGTATATTTAATTTAGGGTCTAACACACAACCCTATACATTTAGAAATCAAAACAAAATTATAAATTGGAATCGATTCACCTAATTGATTCCAAACATAACCTAAATTGACCGGACCAAAAAGAATCATTCTTCTCTCATTATCAGATCAACCAATTGGCCGAAATCTAACACCTATTCGGTGAACTGAAATCTAGCAGGCAAACCAGTCTACTGATTTAACCCCAACTGGTTGATCGGTTGGTCAGGAATTTCAAATTAGTTTTTTCTAAAATGAAAGATCTCAATCTCTAACTTAAAATCTTAAAAATTCAACATAATCAACCTATAACTATTCAACCGATCACACTACAATTAATTAATTCGTCATATATAAATAATTCATCAATTTAATCCTAAAACATAAACTTTAAAACCCTAAACTTTAACAAAATCAAATTAATTACCTTAACTGCAAATTAAAGACTTACCTTAAACACTTAATTTCTTTTGTCCTTTTCCTTTTTATTTTTCTTCTTCTTCAACAACTACCCGTTCTCTCCTTTCAGTTTCATATATATATATATATATCAAACTATTTGTTCAATTATCACAATATTTCTCATTCACTTATATCTATTTTTAAGCTTTTAAGGGCATTGTTGTTTTTTTCTATTTATTATTTCTTTATTTATTTCAAAA
>NW_011503241.1:0-6433 GCF_000495115.2 Populus euphratica
TTAGGGCCATATTTGTAACCGCCCAGCCCAACTATGGATTTTATATCACTTCTAAGCTAATTAATCAAAAGCCCAGTTTCCCATTTGCTAGAAAGAAAAATAACCTACAACTAAAAACATGGGGTCAAATTATGTGGAACCTTTAATCATGACAACTTATAACTAGATCAAGTTTCTAGCCCATTTGAGTTTTTTTTCTTATAATGATGGATGGAATTTTACAACAAAAAAAATATATATAAATCAAAAGTAAATCTACAATCCATTAAAAATAAACTATCCACGACAAAGACTTATTAAAACGTTTAATTTTATTTTTTATTTTTTAAAAGTTTATTGGATGATAATAAAAAAAATAACATGAGCTTGGGTGTTGGAGTGCTGAATTTTGGACATTCTAGTAATACTAGCTAGGCCCATGATCTAATTGTTATTTAGAAAGGGTAATCTCCCACCAGATTCGTTAATGGTTTGTGTCTCCTGCTACTCGGCCCGTCCTTACAATTTTTTTAATTATATATCGAAAAGATAATGTATACGTTTAAATTATTGAGAGTATATAGTTTCAATGAACATAAAAATGAAGTCATTTATGATAATAAAAAACTAAATTAAAAAAAATAAAAGATAAATAATTAAAATATTTGATCTTATAATACATGTCATAAACCTAATTTAACTGCATTTAATAATTTTATTTATTGAAGTTAATTTTTGATATAATCAAATAATAATAAAAACAGATATACACATGAAAACAAATTGAGTAAAATATAAGGAAAAAAACTTTGCAAGGTTGCCTAAAAAAGAATGCCTACTAATATTAAAAAAATATTATAATTTTACTAAAAAATCAAGGAAAAAATAAATAATATTAACCAAATACTAAATAGAAAAACTTAACTCAAGTAGTTTGGTCTCAAAATATGATCCATAGAGCCAGTTATCTATAAGAAATTCGTTTCTTCTAACCAATTTTTATTTAATGGAATACTAATAAAAATAAATATGCATAAGAAAACAATTAAATTAAATTAAATAAAAAAATATTAGGTGAGATTAAACTAAAAGAACATCTACTAATATCAGGAAATAAAATGTTGCAATCTTATTCGTAATCCAAGTAAATATTAAACAACATTTTGTTTAAACATTTTATTAGAAATCATATTTTGTTTAAACATTTTATTAAAATTTATTTATTTATTTTAATTAATCTTAATTAAAATTAAATACTTGTTAGATTGAGCATCTCCCACGTGCATTGAATCAATCTATTTCAATTAATACACAATCAAATAAAAATAAATTAAAGTTAAAAAAAAGGATCATATATTTGGGCATGGGTGGCATGTTTGCTTGGCTCAATAAAAGAAAAGGTCAGAGCCTGCATGGCCTAGCCCACACGCTTGACATTTTGGTTTTTTTTTTTAAAATAGAGATGAATTGACATGCTATTTATCCTTAATTTTTTTTTTAATAATTACAAATAATGCATCGTCTATTATGGTAAATAATAGGTAACTTATCATGGCAAATAACTTGTTGTCAAACTGTCTAGTTTTTTACCAATGGACGGATAATTAGAAAATTAAGCTAGTGTTTTTTATATAGAAATATTATTTTTGACTTATTTTCATTTAAAAACACTTATTAAACATCCTTATAATGTAAAAACAAATTGATCAACGATCAAAACACCCTAAAATTTGCTTAAAAACACAAAATCAAACCAAAACAAAAAACATTTCTTAACCCTGATTTTTTTTTGGCAAAATGAAGGGAAAAAATATCCCAATAAAAATTCTCTTATCAAATAAAACCTATTAACATCTATTAGCATGAAGAACAATTTTTCTGTGTTTGAAATGTAGTCATCTAATAATTTTCTTTCTTTTTCACTTTTTCTCTTTCACTGTTTTTTAATGACTTCCTATTTCATCAACTAAAAAATAAACAAATTGATGTTTGGATTGAAACTAAAACTTTTGGATCAAAACTAAAACTTTAAAAACTAAATGGATTAAAAATGAATTAAAACCACCTAATTTTTTTTATATTTTTTATTTTAGTCCTCTTTTTTAAATTATTTTTTCTGCAACAAATTAGATGTGAGTGGTCATTAAAATGGCGAAAAAATATACAGTTGAGGAGAAAAAAACTCATTACTAAAATCCATGGTGAATTTAGGCATTTCTAGAGAAGACGTGCATTGCAGAAAAAGCCTATCTGTGGTAGTTTTCTCTGTACTTTCCTCTTTTGAATTTTGAACATAAACCTCATTCGTGCTTTAAAAAAAATGCATCGCCATATCAACGAGCATTTTGGTGGCCAAAGACACAAATGCATCGTTCATCAACACCAGCAGTAAATCATTAATTTACGTGTAATTTTGATATCGATCATGTAAATTTCGGCCACAAACCTAGCAAGACGTCCACGTGCCCTAGCTCATCTTCTCATAATACTGGATCAAAATTAAGTTTATCTTAACCATCTACTGTAGGTGATTTAATAATAAGTGTTTGAAATCAAGAAATTATCTCTCAGCAGCTTTATATTTAATTCATGTAATTTTTAATATGTTGATTATTAAAAACTTATATAATTATTAATTTTAAAATTTATAAAATTAATCAAGATATATACAAGTTAAATGAATATTTACATTAATATATATATAAAAAAATTTAAGTTTATCTTCTATACATGATAAAATTTGTAGGTAAAGATTCCTTTGATTTGCCTCATGTTTTCTATTGAGTACGTAGAGTAAACTATAAGTACATAGAATAATATTGTCTCATACCTTGCAAATCAACCTCTATTTTTTATACGCATGCATGTGAATTCAAAAGATTTAAATCATGATACCTTGAGAAGATGAAATTAAAAACCCACCATTATTCAAAGTTTGTTGGAGCTCTTGGCTATCTCCAGCAAGAATTTAACAACATAGGTATAACTACCAAACACACACACACACACTTAATTCTGGCATTATATAATATATAGCTAAGTCAACTCTTAAGATGTTTAATGACATAGATATAATTAAAGAGTAAGCCATGCACAAGCAAACACTAGATTCGTGACAAGTAATTACCTGAAATAGTTTATGTTATGTAAGCAAATATTAGATTTATAAGCCATGCATTATAAAAAAAAAATTATGATGACGAACTGCTTTCAGGAACTTTCCACAACAGGGCCATCGATTGATATATTACAGCCACGTAAATGATAGATGAATAGAAGATTCACATAATCTATATGTTTATGTTCTTAATAATTTAACGTGTATACGCGCAGGCACATGTCATCACGGTAATCTAAAGACTTAAATATACATGTAATTAATCTTTTAAATTAAATAGCATTGTCACGTAGACAGCAAACAGGGAGACAGGGGACTAAGATTTCTTCTTCTTCTTCTTCTTTTTTCCGCTGTTGAGCTTGGCTAGATAATTAAGATCATAGTTTGAATAATAAATCTCTTTTGTATTGTATTAGATACCTAGAATATATGTATAACATTCTTAATTCGATGTTATTTCTATTAATAATGGTTAATGACAACATTGCTAGGGATGTTATAGAATATAATAGATCATGTATTAAGACTTCACATGACAATTTAGATTTTTAAATTAAAATAGTTTTTTGATATGATATCAAAATTTAATGATAAAATAATTATAAGTTTGGATCTTATTATTTTTATTTTTTATTTTAATTCAAATTAATTATTAAAATAAGGTAGTGCAAGTTCAAGAAGGTTTCAACTTTCAAAAAATTTCACTTGAGAGTTTATATTGAAAAATAATATATTAAAATCTCATCTAATTACTTAAACTTTTAGATTCATATGATTCTTTTACAAGAGCACCCTCTTAATTTACATTTTCGTTTTAATTAAAATGTTCATTAGATTATTAAGTGGTTAATTCCATCAGGACATTTATTTCCTTGTACATGTAATTTCCTTAATTACAAAAGTAATTAAGGAAATTAATGATCTAAAAACAAAGTCTTTCTTTTTCATCTTAATTCCAGTCGAACATGTTGTCAAATATGACTTTACTAGCCAAACTAACTTGTTCTTCGAGATCAAATCAATGTACTGAAGTTCTTGTATGTGTTCCAAGAAGTAAAAACATAAGAAAGGTGAACAAGTTGAGCAAGCAAGGTTCAGGAAATTACCATATTGACCTAGGGCAAAAATAGCTAGGTGCATGTAATATAATAATATCTGACCAATTATGGCTTTGATTGTTAGCTAGAGAGTGGATGAAATTAACACCAGATTTTCAATGACTTTGAATTTGGTTCCACAGATGGAGTGTAGCCTTTCAAGCTTCCACAGAGGAGGCAAACATGTAATATTTGGACTATCAAGGGACAATTGTCGACAAGGTCATTGAGAAGAGAAGGTTGACTTTATTGTTGGAGTTAGAAAGCACACCTGTAATTTCATGCTACGTGGTTGGATCTTGGTGGTCGATTTAGACTGATCCAGCTTGGAAGATCATTACAGGCCACTCATACAAACACACCTGTTAAGGTCAGTGGCAAAGCAGCAGACATTATGTTGAAATATTATCACGAGGAAATCAAGACGGAGCTAACAAATATTCGATAAATTTGAAAGACAATATTAAGCCCTAGCTCCTATATAATATTGTTGTTATATGTTGATGAATGGCATAGAAATGAAAAATTGCAGCATTGCCAAAATCCCACCCTATTTTATTTTATTTTATTTTCCTGGCTTGCAAATTTTGCCCTCTAGAATGAATAAAGGCAATGTATTAAAGAGAATTAATGTCTAATTAATAAATTAATTCCAATTCTTTTTATATTGGATGCAATCGCAAACTATTTATTGTGTATATGGTTATGAATTTTGGTATAATTTTAGGATCATAAATAAAGAGACAATGTAAGGTTTCTCGGTAATTGGGACAATTAAATAAACATATTATAAGATAAAAAAGATAAAAATATATTTACTTAAAATAAAAAAACTAAAATATAAAATAAATACAATCCCGAGATTGTTTTGAAATCAATTTATATTTTTTTCAAAACATAATGTATAAGAAAACATATTTTATCTGTTCTTGTTTCTGTATTTATTATCTTGATATAGTAATTAAATGTTATTAATTAATTATAGAGCTAGATTACTAGTCATTTTGTAGCTGAAAACTCTTCGAATCCAGCAGTGATCATTTTTCAAGTATAATTAAATTGCAAATCCATTATCAGCATATGTTGAGATTAAAATCAATGGAAGTTATAAACTCTTGTTCTTAATAGCAACTATGTACTCATATATTTCCACGTACAGTAAATCTCATATGGTTACTTAATTTTGCTTAGCTATTAGAGTACTGTGCTGAAATGCTGATGATCAAAGCTTACGTAGGGAGCCTAATCATCTCTAAAATGGGCAAATGATTTAAAATAAATGATAGCAACCAGCCACGCAACTGAGTAAAAAGTTCTCCGATCATGTCTAACCACTCTACCGTCCAATCAATATTCTCATCTTGGACTCGTACAAAAACAAAGTCAAACACATTACACGGTTATCGCTTCTCTGTATGATCCAAATTTCGTTTAATCCATCTATGTTCATAGGCATTCACACCATGATCTTCAATTTGATCTGCTGATAGTTAAAGTTGCCTGTTTTCGTAGCATGTATCTTTCAGACTTTCAAAGCTTTTTGACCCTTTTCATTTTACATGTATTTGCAATCTCAAGAACAAGGGTTTCTTCAATCTGGGAACTTGATGTGAAGATGGAAGCATTTCTCCTTGATAAAACGAAATTAATTGGAATAAGAATTTTTTTTTTTTGTTTAAAGTCTTTAGATCATCCATAATTATTTATGAATTAACTTGTAATTCAATGATAGTTTTGTTTATGTAAAGATACATATAGTGGAGTTCCATATTCAAATTTCACCTTTATCATAAACTTTTATTAAATTGAAACACAATCGCAATAAAAATCCCTAATTATTTGTTAACTATGTATCAATTTTTATAAATTGAGATCAAGTTTTAATTATGATATCCATACCTATATTATTATATTTATATATAAAAAAATAATTATTTCTTACACCCTCTTATTCAAATCATGCAGCCCACACTCTACAAACTTTTTTGCGGCAGAAAAATCAATGTTACGTGTCACTTTTTTAATTTATATCAATCATGTAATTGTGCATAATTACTAGATTGCAAACCCATATATATTATACATGTGTGTTAGTATGTAATTGTGCATAATTACTAGATTGCATACCCATATATATTATAATGCATGTGTGTTATTGTATTATTAACATGGAGAAGAAAGATACGTACGTGGCCAGAGGTCGGCACCAAATCTTTTTGACTTGAAATTTCTCTGTCCC
>NW_011503241.1:6501-12169 GCF_000495115.2 Populus euphratica
GTTTTAAGATCAGCTTAGCCCACTTTCTCTCCTTCTAACAACCTTGTCTCCTTCCTTACAAAGCCTTAACCACAAGCACTATTGCAAGAAAAAAGAACACGGAACTATATCAATGGGAAGAGCACCTTGCTGTGACAAAAATGGACTCATGAAGAAAGGTCCCTGGACCCCTGAAGAAGATCAAAAGCTCACCGCTTATATTCAACTTCAGGGACCTGGAAACTGGCGTTCCCTCCCCAAAAATGCTGGTATGTGTGTGTGTGTGTGTGATCGTTAATTTATGGATGATGGATTTTTTGCTTTATTTTTCTTATAACTTAGCTTGTTGCATTCATTGTATAGGGCTCCAAAGGTGTGGAAAGAGCTGTCGTCTTCGTTGGACAAACTACCTGAGGCCTGATATCAAGAGAGGAAGATTTTCATTTGAGGAGGAAGAGACTATAATTCAACTTCACAGTATTTTGGGAAACAAGTAAGACTATTATCCCTTCGGATTTTGATTTTTATTGATATTTTTTCTCCTTGGTATCTTGTAGGATTAGTATGCCAGTCATTAATAACAATTTTTCTGCCATGATAGTCATAAATTAACTTGAATAATTAGGATAACAATTCCAAGTTTCTTTTCAATTTTAGGTGGTCAGCTATCGCAGCTCGTTTACCAGGAAGAACTGACAATGAAATCAAGAATTATTGGAACACTCATATAAGGAAAAGGTTGCTTAGAAATGGAATTGACCCAGTGACTCATGCCTCACGTCTTGATCTTCTTGACCTATCCTCTATTCTGAGTTCAACTTTGTGTAACCCATCATCACTACTCACTCTGTCAACCTTGGTGGGCAATACTCAAGCCCTACTAAATCCTGATATTTTTAGACTATCCACCACTCTATCATCGTTGAAACAAGAAAATTCAGACCTGTTTTTTCAGCAACTACAAGAAAACCAGCTTTGCAGCTCTCTGTTACAAAACCAAGCTATCCCTACATTATCGTCACAACCTAGCCAGTTTCAGAATCTAGTTGAGCTAATTCCTGCTTGCACTACTACTACATCTACTGGCCCATTTCTAAACCAAACAGCACCATTTATGCTAGCAAACGTGGAAGGGTTTTCACCGAATACAACAAGTACTTTTAGCTGCCAAAATTCACAAGAAAATTTCTTGCCTTTCGACGGGGGCTTGGTTTCACAGCCAAACTTTTATTGCAAAGGGCTCGAAGACGCTTTCGAAAAGAAATAAGACAAGGGCTCGAAGGCACGCTCGAATGGAGGTAGGATAGGAAATGCACTACCTTTGATGGTCGAGGGCTCGAAGGCACGCTCAAATGGAGGTAGGATAGGAAATGCGCTACCTCAGGAGTGGAAAATGAAAGGTAGTGGAAAAATAGAGAGATTTTTCCAGTAGCCTAATTCTCATGGGCGACCTGCCCAGGTTGAAAAATTCTCAAAAGTGAAAATTTTTCAAAAGTAATTTCAATGCTTGCCATTTCAAGTTGGCCTTCCACTTGATGGATTTCGTTAGAATTTTCTCTAATAAAAATTTACAAAACTCATTGTCCAAGGTCTCAAAGTTTAAATGATATGCATACATCTTTACCTGATTTGAAATATAGGCCCCCATTTCTTCTTAATCTTCTTGTTGCTAGGTTGGTGAGATCTTGTTATCTGATTTGAGTCATCTTTGTCGTTTAGCTTTCTAGCCCACTTGAGTTGGCTCATATAAGTCTATTTCCAAATTTAAGTGTATAACTCAGCATTTTTGGTGCCCATCGTGACCCACTTGTCTGCTAAAGATTTTCTGATTTGTCAAATAATTTAAGAGGATCACTCATTACTCCTCGTTTCACTGCTAGAAACATTCGGTGTCACTTGCTGAAAGGATCAAGCTGTCTTTTGTAAACCAAAATGCCCCCTTGTCTGGTTAAAGGAAATTACCATCTCCTTTTCTAGAATTTTTCCTTTTAAACACAATGTTGCCTCCTTGTATTGGTTATTGCCTCTAAGTGTGCTCTCTTAGTGATTTGGACAAATAATGGTTCTAAGAGGTCATTCTCTCATATCTATCCTTTTTTCTGTTTGGTGAAGGAATATGGGTCTAGAATGAATCTTGAAATCTTGATCTTGCATTTTGAAAACAAAAAATTATTTCGATGTGAGTCTAAAACAATTTGCTTTTGAAATCTTGCAACTCCTTGGTTATTTTTCTTTCTTGGAAAAGAGATTATTTGTTCTTGTGTTTGGCAATGCGGTCTTCGGTGAAAATATGTCATGATATTATGACCTTTTGCTTTTATAAGTTTTCAGAGTGGAGGGCTCGAGAAAAAGCTCGAGGTTTTGTATGAGAAGAATTTGTCTCTTTTTGCACATTTATTTTTATCAGCATGAATAATAATGAATAGTTTATTCTTGATGTCATGAATCTTATGAAAAAGTATTCTTTGCATTTTGAGAGCATTGTTTATTGTTCTAGGTTGCTTGCTTGCTTGATTAGAAAGGACTTCTATAGGCACGTAACGTAGGCTGTGGTTTTTGGCTATGAAAGAAAATGATTCATAAGGCTCAAAGAGTGTTTCAGGGCTTCAAAGACTGAGAATCACTATTAACAGTTTGACTATTGATGTCATTCATATTTTCTTTTGCCGCTCTTCTTTGATTTGTTGCTTTTTTTTTTCATTGCTTTGCTTATAGAGCATACTCACTTTATCTTGGTTATCACTTTTTCTTGTGATTTGGGCATGCCCCCTAGCATTTGAGTTTCTTGAGCTTTTTTGACTTTTGGCTTTCTCACAGCTTTATCATCTTTCTTGATAATTGAAATTTCACTTGCCCCCAGTGTGGGGTGTGATCCTAGTCGGGATTTTTTTTCTATGAAAGAAAAAATTGTTCAGGCTCAAAAAGGGTTTACAAGGGATGTATTTATTTTAGAACGTGAAAGGAAATAACAAAGATGGCCTTTCCTCATTTCAAGCGCGAGCAGCTATAATCAATAAACTTTGCCCTCGTATAGTATGATGGTTTATTCTTTGCAAAGATGCATTTCATGAGTTATAAGCAACAAGTTCACTACATACCATTATTCATACATTAAAAAAAACATGATTCAAGAGTAATGGGGTAAAGGTGTTTATTCATTTCTTTTTTTTTTTTTTTTGTTTTTTTTTTATTTAGTCACCTCAATGATGGAGTTGCTTGATTCACTTGTCATTTTACAAGTAGAATGTCAAAAATATTATTTTTTGAATAAACATCAAATTACTTTTGAAATCAAAATGCTAGATCAATTTTTCAAAACTCCAATAAGGAAACTGATTTTGATAAGAGAGATGAATTGCATCTATGAGATCGTGCAAGGCTTCAAAGATGTGTTTGTGAGTTTTTATAAGCAAACTCTCTCAAGAAAATGAATAATGCTTGGTTGTAAACATGATTAAATGACAAACTCATTATTTCATTGAAACTTTGGAAAAGAAGTTTAACAACAAAGAATTCATGCCAACATCTTGGGCTATGAACACTGGCATGATAATATATAAAGGGGCTAAACATTTAGTGATCATTGATTGGAATTTCTAGAATTTTTCAATCGTTTATTCTCCTTGACAAGGGCATCTTTTCAATAGTCAATTCAAGTCATTTGTAGATCATTCTTGACCTAATATCACCATAGCTTTATCTTCAAGATAATTGATTTCTGGGAGTTGGTGTGAGGCAATTAACTATAGGAATGATAAGTGTCTTGGCAACCACCTTCAGTGAACCTGTTCTTCTCACTCAGGTTAGCAATCTTACCAAATCCAATGGCTTGTGTAATCCTCTTAGCTATAACAACCATGTCAGTGAAATGTTGTGCAGAGCTTCTAACCAAGTATTCAAAGTACAAAGCTTTAAAGTTGTTGGAAAATAAACTAATCATCTCTTTTTCCAACATAAGAGGGTTAACTTGTACAGCTATCTCCCTCCATCTTCGGGTGTATTCCCTTATGGACTCCTTGTTGTCCTTCTCCATAGCTTGCAAGTTTAACCAATCAGGGCTCATGTCTATATTGAACTTATATTGCCTCATAAAGGCATCAACTAAATCCTTCCATCTTTTAACCTTAGTCTTATCCAACCACATATACCAAGTGAGGGCAATGTCACTCAAATTGTCTTAAAAGAAGTGAATCAGCAGTTTCTCGTTATAGCCTCCTTCATCTATTTTGTTGTAGTATGCCTTGAGATGAGTTACAAGGCATTGAGCTTATATATATTTGATGAATTCTGGCACCCTAAACTTCCTAGGAATGATTGTGTTAGGTACCAAACACATCTCAGCAGCTTTTATGTGGTCACGTAAGCTAGTTCCCTCAAATGCCCTCAGCCTTTGTTCCAAGGCAGCCCATTTATCCAGGCCATCTTATTTTACTATCTCGTTCTTTTGAGATTCCTTTATTGTAAGGTCAATGGTAGATGACATTCTAATGGGATATGCTAGTTGAGCAAATTGGAAATACATAGCCTATTGAGACACCTCAATTGCCCCCAGATTCTATGGATTTCCGAGCATAGGTTTAGGCTGAGTTGTAGATTTTGCTTCTTTTGGTTTAGATCTTAAGGCCTATTCAAGTAGGCTAGTAAGCTTTGTGACTTCTTCTCTAAGACTTTCCGTCTCTTTTCGGTGTTGGGCTTCCAACTAGGCTTTTTCTTCGTTTTCCATTTATTTATTTTTCGCAATTAAGTGTTATAAGCGTGTTTCGATGGGGGACCTATATTTCACCTGGAGTGCAATATTATGACAGGTCATAATTGTATGTTCAAACATGCATGAAGATGAATACAACATATTGGGTATGGATTTGCCTTTTGGGGGGTGACATAATGATCGCTATTTTTTAAAATGTGTGGTCAGATTCGAATCCGATATTCATTACAATGCCGAGAGGAGATCTGTTTAGCTTTTTGTCATCTGAGCTTTCAGCCACATTCTTGGTGTCTTTCACTAAGCAGTAATGGTATCTCACCGACATCCAGTCTAAAGCAGTCTCCCTCGGTCATTTGCAAGAATTCAGACTAGAGTCTATGCTCAACAATTGTTGTCTTAGGAACAACGGTTATTATATCACCCAAAAAGCCTTGTAATAATGATGCTTACACGTTTAAGCTTTATCTCAGTAAAGTTATGCAGGGATCAACCTAAAGGATAGGTTTTGATCATTAAATGTTTCAGGTTAATTTTGCTATCTAGTCTCAAAGGTCTTTCGCATGCTCAGTGATCGCCCTCAAAAGGTTGATATGAGGTTTACAAGCAGTATGAAGATAGAGGCCCTGAGTAATATCAGTTCGGCATATCAACCACTATCGAGCAAACAATCATGCGAGAGTTGGATAGTTTCACGAGCCTTACCCAGGCTAAAGCCATTGGGGTGCCGTTACTCCTCCACTTATCCTAAAGTTGATACCACATGTAAAAAATGAGATAAGTGATGTGTGAAGACCTTAGATCCATATCCAATATATATGCATGATAAACATGAATAACTATACATGTTAAAACAATAAAAAAAAAAGCAAAAAACGGTACGACAAAAAGTGTTTAGCAATAAAAAAGACAAATAGCAAAGCTTAGTCCTAAAGTCCCCAGTGGAGTCGCCATTCTGTCGCACCCGACATCGCGGCGGCCTTA